>NC_071269.1:25191707-25229207 GCF_023375685.1 Ictalurus furcatus
TTGAAGACAGAATGTTTGAGCATTTACTAAAATTTAAGGAAATATAGAGCTTAGGGGTTTTTTTTCTTTAATTTTATATAAATATATTTTATATATATATATATATATATATATATATAACACTAGCTATAATATATACAAGTGGAGCTCAATGGAGTGAAATTTATTTTCTAGAATATTTATTAACTGTATATTTATATAATATAATATGGTATATATAAAAAAGTTACTGTACTTTAATTTTTTGTTATTTATTATTTAAATTTATTAGCATGAAGTTAGCAGAGAGATATCGTTAGCAGAGAGAGAAGTTCTGATAGTTCTTAGAGATGATCTTAGATATTTTCCGGTCTGTAAGTGTGGGCAATCTGCATGAAAGGGTTAAATATTGAGATGCATCATTTAGAAAACGAATAAAAGTAGAATATCGGGGAGGATTTGTGGGTGAGGGATCAACGCGGAGGTTGTTATGATCACCTGCTGTCCCACCTCCAGCTCTATTCTGGGAGAAGAGTCCTCGCTATGATACAATAGCTACAGGAACTCCCCGAGCCAAACACACACACACACACACACACACACTCTCCCTCTCTCTCGGGAGGGGCTTTCTGTTTAGGAGAGTGTGTCATGGGAGATTTTTCTTCTGAACTTTCCCCCACACTCCAGCACGCACGTCCATCGTGTGTGTGTGAGTGTGTGTGTGTGTGTGTGTGTGTGTGTGTGAGAGCAGGATAAATGTTTTGTCTCCTCTCTACAGGTGTAAAAAGTGGGAAATCCCCATCGAAAAAATCTACAACAAGACGCAGCGGGAGAAGTTCGCCTGGGCCATCGACATGGCGGACAAAGACTACGAGTTTTAAAACAAAACTAAACACGAAAACGAAGCGGAAACGTTCCCCCGTAAACAATCTGTCTGCTGAAACGTTTAAACCGAGTCCTGAAACGTGGAACCCTGAGGAGATCCTCCACCACCTCCACCTCCACCACCACCTCGCTCCGGTAGACACGCGTTAGGCTTCACACTCGCTTCTGGGGTTTTTCAGTGTCCTAGTCAGGTTTTAGCCGTGGGGTTTATCGATGAATTCTATATTTTAATATAAGAAATAAATCAGAGTTGTTTTAAGAGGCACGTGGGAACCGAACTACGGAAAGCCATTGTGGAAGACTCGAGACTCGGCGCGTGCGTGCGTGTGTGTGTGTGTGTGTGTGTGCGTGTGTGTGTGTTTAAACTGCAGCGAGATGTAGAAATGTTTGGATCATGTACCTGAATACATCACCAGTCCAGGGATGCACCAATCCAGTGTTTTTATTTTCCTCGTCCCGTTCCCCCGTACTGAGCCGATTTATTTCCTTTTCTTTCTCTTTCTTTTTTTTTTATCTTTTTCTTTTTTTTTTTTTTTTTTAAAAAAAAAACAGTATAAACGCAAAATAACAAGTTTATTAATAATATTTTTTTCTGTATTGTGAGTCACTGAGCCAGAACAATAACTCAAAGCGAGGGATCTCCAAACACGTCGAAAAAAAAAATAGGTCTTTTTAAGCATTTCTATATTCTATTCTATCAATTCTGTTCATCTAATATAGAAGTATTAATGCTTATAAAATATTTCCATTTTTTTTTTTTTTTTTTTAAAGTGCTGAACATTTTTACGGTGGGTTAAAAATCCCTCGAGAACGTTACCGCTTTTTAAATCTAACGAACGCCGTACTGTAATGTAATTATCGAATATATTTACCATAAATTATACAGTCACGTGTTTATTTTTAGTACGTTATAATCAATCAAATCGATGAGGAATTTTTTTTTATTATTATTTCTTCCTTTTTTTTAATTTTTTTTTTTATTTGAATGTAAATTTTAAAATGTAACAAAGCTTACTGAAGTTTTCTTTTATTACGCAGAAAGCATCTAAATAAAACATTTTAAAAACACTCGCGGGAGTGTTTCAGTGCTTCGGGCCTTTCTCGTCTTTTTAGCGAACCTTAACAGTTTTATGTGTGGGTTGGTGGTTTTTTTTTGTTTTTTGGTTTTTTTTTTCCCCTCTCATCCGTCGTCAGAATCGTCTGGGTCGGATCCGGGAAAAATTTTTATATCTCAATCCATGATATCGGATTGGTGCATCCCTATTCTTTATATATATATACATATATAAAATATACTTTTTGTTTTGTTTTGTTTATATCAGGGATGTACATTTTTATTTCTGCGAATATGTGAAAGGGGCGACCTCCATGTTAACGCTGACGTTGTAGTGAATTTTACTTTGTCTTTCGTGTTTTTATTTTTATTTTTTCTCCCTCCTGTGCAGAATGTTTTGGCTTTTTTTTTTTTTTTTTTTTCTTTTTTTTGTGTGTGTTTTTTTTTTTTTTTAAAGTTTTTTTTTCCTCAGCAGTACAGTTATAACACTCTTACTTGAAACATGGCTGGGTGAGACGTGTGTGAGGATATATACACACGCACGCACACACACGCGCACACACACGATCATAAACATGAAGAACTGGTTTCTCTATATACGTGAGATGCAATTTTTTTTTTTTTTGCCAAATGAATAGAGGCGTGAGATGAAATGGTGTACATGTGGAAGATTGGGATCTTCTTTGTAAAGAATTAGGAACAGAAGTGTCCGAAGTTAACTTTTTAATGTGAGGCTCTGCACTTATTTATAGCTGTTAGAAAGTGTGCTAAAGCTAACTTCAACATTTTTACCACATTTAGCCTTAAGCAATCATGTTCTATTATTATTATTTTTAATATCCATATCGGTTGTTTTTGCAAATAATAAATCATGCCACTCTTTCTTATTCTCTCCTTTTATTTCACATCCTCGCGTTCATCCTGATGTCTTGCTTTTGTGTATTTTTTTTTTTGTTTGTTTGTTTGTTTGTTTGTTTGTTTTTGTTTTGTTTTCAGAATTTAAATAAACTTTGTATTGCAATAATCTCCGTGCTGGTGTGTTGGCGTGGGTTTTATTTTTCCTCTCCGTCCTGTTTGCTATAAATTTGATGATGAGGAGAACGTTTAAGCCCTGGTCCTGGAAGGTTCTTTAAATTCGTGACGGCGATTAAAGCGAGGGCCGTTAGAAACGGCGCTGGAGCGCGGTCTCGGATGAATATTTCTGGTTTTTCCGCTCGGGCTTTTACCCCCGAGATAAACCCAGTGTTCGTGTTTACGATAAAACACCGGTGTGTCGTGCCACTACAGGAAACTAATACGTGACGACTTGTTACTCTTACAAAGTTCATTTATCACCACGTTCCGGTGATTTATTTCTCTTATACCACAGCAATACTCCAACAACTTCAAATCTTGATTTAAAAAAAACATTATTGCCCAAGCTTTTGACTTATTTTAGATTATTATCGTATTATTAAACCTAGATCATTTAAATTAAAACCATTTAAAAAAAAAAAAAAAAAAAAGCAGCCAAATAATCTGAGCCCGTCGTCTAGTGTTCTCACGTCTATAGTTCCGTTAAACGCTCGCGAACGTCCACGAAGCACGTCGGTTCCTGTTCACATGCGTTAAACGCTCGCTCCTTCACCGAGGAAACCGCAGAGAAACGGAAACGCCTCCGTCTCGAAAACTGAAACTGACAGCTTAACCTCCGAGTGTTGCAAAGCTCCGACACTGGAGACTCCTTCCGTTTAAAAACTCGCGTTTAAACGTCGGCGCCGGTGACGCGCGCTGCTCTGAATCCGATCGGTCGTATCATCGTAAATTTACTCGAACGACGCCACGGCGCGGTGTTTCGACGTGTTAAAAACTATCCGTGGAGGATAATGAATAGTGGAAGAAGCTTTTAATATAAAAAAAATACTAATAATTAAAAATGCTAGGCTCTATGAATATGCAAATTCATACAAACACGCCTCCACGTTCTGACGTCACAAACAGCCTGCAGTTAGTAACTGAGCGAACATGCTTACGTTACGTAAATCCTGTTAAAGTGTCCAGTGACATCACCGCGAGGCGTTCCAGCTTTACCGCGGACTGCTACGGAGCTCTGACACTGGAGACTCCGTCCACAGACGTCACGTAGACGCGTTTCTCCTTACAAACGGATTCGCCATGGCGTGGAAACGACGTTTATGTGGCGCGTCTACAAGCCGCTATAGAAACCAGAACAGACCTGTGGTTGGTGCAGCCGCACTACTCTTATAGGACGTTAATCGGGACCTTCTGATTGATCCGAATCCAGAATTCAGCAGCGCTGCGCGTACTCTAAAACACCAGTTTAGGATCGCAACGGTAACCGTACATCGCCCTGGAGTGCGTCTTGCTCTCAGAACGCGTACACAAGTTTCACTTACTGCACCTTTAACTCTACGTGATGATTTACAGTAGCACGTCGTCGCATGAAAAAAAACCCCAAAAGCAAAACACCAAAAAAAAGGGGCCTCTTAACCCAATCTGATCCTGCATCTGGATTGGGTTAAGAGGCCCTTCAACCCCGAACGTGAGATTTTCTAGAGTCTGATATTGAAAACGTCAGACTGTGGCTTCACTCCAGACGTTCTTCATCGGGCAGATCACAGGCTGGAGATGATGCAGATGGGAACCATATTTTTCCCCTGAATCGTTTTTATTTCCCCTCATCTGCTCGAGTTTCTGTTGCTCTGTTTCGTCTCTGTCGCTGCAGCAGAGTGCGGACGCGAGCGAGTAACGTGCATAGAGTTCTTTCCTGTGCAGGTTCCTCGCTGCACATTTTTGCAAACGGTTCTCGTGAGAAGCAAAAGCCAAACCACAAGCGCCGCAGCTCTTCAGGTTACAGTCGGTTTCTGCACAGAAGTGGCACAGATAACGCGGATACATCTTCCTCCTTATGAGGCGCAACGACGCTGCGTGCTTTTCTAATATCACCGCACCTTCGTACTTTACACCAGCGCAGCGATACCGAATCCTGGGTTCTGATTGGTCAGAAGGCGTCGAGTCATTTTCCATCGGTTTGTATTATTAAATACGTTACCGTTTCTATAGTAACGGCTCGTTCACAGGGACCTCTATCGCAGACGGATTTTTAGACCAAAAAAAAAAAAAAAAAATCGTCGACGTTGCGATGTTTTCTGCGAGGAGAAATCGGACGGAACGTTTATGGAAGGAGTCTCCAGTGTCGGGGCTTTCGTAACGTCCGTAAAAACCGACGCAAATCGGGACTGATACTGAAAATTCACGTTTATCCACCTCCGACGTGTTAGCAAGCACGTTAGCTCAGTTAACGAAACGGTAATGAGCATTAGGCTCGTTGTGATGTCAGGACAATATGAAGGTGTGTCCTAATTTGCATATTCATACATATTCTTTTTTTTGGGGGGGGGGGGGCATTAAAACATATTGCACTATTTATAATTCTCCGTATATCGGTTTTAATGCTTTAACCCGGGAATGTGACGGCTCTGGAACGTGTTTTAATTCCTCCTGCAACGTTTTGGTCGAACGTTGTCCAAGGCATGCCGCGCCATTGGGACGTTCTAGAATATGAAGAGGTAATTCTACTTTAAAGACATGGTAGAAATATTCCTGTGTTTTTAAAAGTAGAATTAAAAATCGGTGAGTTTGAATTAAATCGTCATGTTCTAGAACCGTCATATTCTCGAATGTCCCGAGGACGTGTGGTTTCGTTCTAGAATGCCCTGGGGAACAAATCTTCTTGAAAGTTTTAAAGGTCGAATTAGCTGCATATGTTCTAGAACTGTCATGTTCTGTGATGTCTCGATGGCATGCTCTCGTTCTAGAATGTCTTAAAGTAAAATATAGAATTGAGTCATTGTGTTCTAGAATGTCCTGAGAATGCACACACACACGACAGAGCTCCAGACGATAGAGGGAACGCTTTTCTTTTCTACCATTCAGGAGCCTTAATAGTTTTTGAAAGTTTAAAGTGTTCTAATGTTCTAGGTCTTGATGACATGCTCTCATTCTAGAATTAGCAGACATAACCCACTTCATTTAGAAAGTCATTAAAAAACCTGTGTGTGTGTGTGTGTGTGTGTGTGTATGTGTTTGAGATTCTTGATGGGACAACAGCATTGGGGCATTTTAGAATTTACCACTGTAGAATTATTCTTTTCAGAACATTGTTGAACAAGAACGCGTCCTTGGGATGTACTCGAGTGTGAAGTTTCTAGAAGAACCCAGTTCTATTTTTAAAACATTCATTATTTTTCCCGCCAGCACATTCTAGCATGAGAGCACGTCACTGTGATGTGGCTCAACCCAAGAATATGACGGTTCCAGAACGTGTTTTCATTTTTACATTTAACACACTGTATAGAATTTTTGTAGAATATGAAAGACTTTTTTCAGGACACTCTAGAACCAGAATGCAACATCAGGACGCTCTAGAATATGACGCTTATGCAGACTGTTCTAGAATGGAAATTCTGGAACCAGAACTTGTCATCGGGACACTCTAGAATATGATGCGTCATCGGGACGCTCTAGAATATGATGCGTCATCGGGACGCTCTAGAATATGACGGTTATGCAGACTGTTCTAGAATGGACATTCTGGATCCAGAACGCGTCACCAGGATGCTCTACAATATGACGGTTATGCAGACGGTTCTAGAATGGACATTCTGAATCCAGAACGTGTCACCGGGACACTCTAGAATATGATGCATCATTGGGACGCTCTAGAATATGACGGTTATGCAGACTGTTCTAGAATGGACATTCTGGAACCAGAACACATCACCGGGACACTCTAGAATATAACGGTTATGCAGACTGTTCTAGAATGGAAATTCTGGATCCAGAACGTGTCACCGGGATGCTCTAGAAGATGATGCGTCATTGGGATGCTCTAGAATATGACGGTTATGCAGACTGTTCTAGAATGAACATTGTGTATCCAGAATGCGTTACCGGGACGCTTTAGAATATGACGGTTATGCAGACTGTTCTAGAATGGACATTCTGGATCCAGAACTTGTCATCGGGATGCTCTACAATATGACTTTTATGCAGACGGTTCTAGAATGGACATTCTGGATCCAGAACGTGTCACCTGGACGCTCTAGAATATGATGCATCATTGGGATGCTCTAGAATATAACGGTTATGCAGACTGTTCTAGAATGAACATTCTGGAACCAGAACGCATCACCGGGACACTCTAGAATATAACGGTTATGCAGACTGTTCTAGAATGGACATTCTGGATCCAGAACGTGTCACCGGGACGCTCTAGAATATGATGCATCATTGGGACGCTCTAGAATATGACAGTTATGCAGACTGTTCTAGAATGGACATTCTGGATCCAGAACGTGTCACCGGGACGCTCTAGAATATGATGCATCATTGGGACGCTCTAGAATATAACGGTTATGCAGACTGTTCTAGAATGAACATTCTGGAACCAGAACACATCACCGGGACACTCTAGATTATAACAATTATGCAGACTGTTCTAGAATGGACATTCTGGATCCAGAACTTGTCATCGGGATGCTCTACAATATGACTTTTATGCAGACTGTTCTAGAATGGACATTCTGGATCCAGAACGTGTCACCGGGACGGTCTAGAATATGATGCATCATTGGGACGCTCTAGAATATAACGGTTATGCAGACTGTTCTAGAATGAACATTCTGGAACCAGAACTTGTCATCGGGATGCTCTACAATATGACTTTTATGCAGACTGTTCTAGAATGGACATTCTGGATCCAGAACGTGTCACCGGGACGGTCTAGAATATGATGCATCATTGGAACGCTCTAGAATATAACGGTTATGCAGACTGTTCTAGAATGAACATTCTGGAACCAGAACGCATCACCGGGACACTCTAGAATATAACGGTTATGCAGACTGTTCTAGAATGGACATTCTGGATCCAGAACGTGTCACCGGGACGCTCTAGAATATGATGCATCATTGGGACGCTCTAGAATATAACGGTTATGCAGACTGTTCTAGAATGGACATTCTGGAACCAGAACGTGTCACCGGGACGCTCTAGATTATAACGGTTATGCAGACTGTTCTAGAATGGACATTCTGGATCCAGAACGTGTCACCGGGACGCTCTAGAATATGATGCATCATTGGGACGCTCTAGAATATGATGGTTATGCAGACTGTTCTAGAATGGACATTCTGGAACCAGAACGCATCACCGGGACGCTCTACAATATGTCAGTTATGCAGACTGTTCTAGAATGGACATTCTGGATCCAGAACGTGTCACCGGGACGCTCTAGAATATGATGCATCATTGGGACGCTCTAGAATATGATGGTTATGCAGACTGTTCTAGAATGGACATTCTGGAACCAGAACGCATCACCGGGACGCTCTACAATATGACAGTTATGCAGACTGTTCTAGAATGGACATTGTGTATCCAGAACGCATCACCGGGACACTCTAGAATACGGTGGTTCTAGAACATGATTTAAAATTATAATCATTTTATTTAAGGTCATTCTAGAACGTTGTGAACCCTCATCGCGCGCGCGCGCGCGCGTGCGTGTGTGTGGGTGTGTGTGTGTTACAGGTACAGGAGGTGTTTTATATTTGATGCTCTGCGCCTTTAAGAGGCCGCTTTGTGGGAAGTGAGCGGGGCTCGGATGGGGGAAGGGCCGCAGCGGCCGCGTCTCAATCCGAGTTGCGCGTTTCCCCCGAGTCTATGGGCGCAAACCCAGAGGAAGCAGCAGCGAGCAAAAGCAGGCGCGCAGACGGAGAAGCGAGGGAGGAACAAACCCACACGGTCACCTCGACTCGGGCCTGAGACATGCTGTAATTCCCGCGGAGAGAGAGGGAGAGAGAGAGAGAGAGAGAGAAATAAAGGAAAGACGCGATTTGCGGCGGCGGCTCCGGAGATGTGCAGCAGGACTGAGATTGCGCCGAGACTCCGCCGCGTCTGTCCGTCTTCCCTGCGCGCTTTTCTACACGGTAACACCGGAGAATTTCCCTTCTTTCTTTATTTAAAAAAAAGAAATCCTGTTAACTCCCTCTCTCCTATTCCCTCTCCCTCTCCCATTCCCTCTCCCCTCTCTGTTTCTTTCTTTCTCCTTCAGCCATACTTCTGTGCGTTCTGCTTCTTTGAAATGTAACACCGCGCGGCCTACATTCAACACCACAGTTAGTTTTTATCCATTTGCGCCTACAAAAAAAAAACCAATTTAAAAAAACCAAACAAAGAATAGAGCAGATCCTGGTTTAGAAAGGAAACTTCCCAGGAGGTAATGTGGAGCTGGAGCTCATCCAGACAGGCTGGGATCAGGTTAGCCATTAGCTTAGCAGTGTGTCAGCTTTCACACAACAAAATTATTATTATTATTATTATTATTATTATTATTAGTAGTAGTAGTAGTAGTAGTAAATGTACAAACTGGCACATTTTGCATTACAGATAATCAACATTACTACTGTTGTGAGTGAGTGTGTGAGGGGGAGAGAGAGAGAATAATCTCTCTCGTGTGTGTGTGTGTGTGTGTGTGTGTGTGTTGGTTGAGTGGGTTTTTCACAAAGCTGACCTTTGTCATGTTTATAGGATTTAAGGTTTAAAGAACCTTTACCTTTTCTCTCTCTCTCTCTCTCACACACACACACACACCACTTAAAGTAAAGCTGCTCTCACACACACACACACAGTCAAAAATGTTGTAATTGTTTTGTTTCAAAAGTGGATGTGTTGTCCAGGCTACTCTTTATATTCAGTGTAGGTTCTTCTTCTTCTTCTGTATTTTGTTGTTGTTTTCGTGTAAAGGGGAAAAAAAAAAACAACCCAGGAGGCTGAGTTTAATTCCCTCTCTCTCTCCCTCTCTCTCTCTCTCTCTCTCACGCTCTCGCTCTCCCCCCTCCTCTGGCCTGTTTTTTCGTAGGTGTCCCATTCAGGAGGAGGTGCAGGAGCCACTAAATTGTTCTGAAAGGGGAAAAGGAGAACAAACGGGGGAAGTGGCCATGGCTGCAGCTGCCTCCTTCTTCTCCAACGGGCCCGGGCCGTGGACGCCGAGCGACACAGAGATGAACACCGTCTACCGAGACCTGGAGCTCGGAACCGTGCTCACGCTGTTCTACTCGAAGAAATCTCAGAGGCCCGAGAGGAGGACGTTTCAGGTGAAGCTGGAGACGAGGCAGATCATATGGACTAGAGGCACGGACAAAATCGAAGGAGAAAGTGAGTAGCTGTGTGTGTGTGTGTGTGTGTGTGTGTGTGTGTGTGTGTGTGTGTGTGTGTGTGTGTATGAGACGATATGATATCAGTATTGTGACTCATTAACGTCATGATACGGTGATATCGTGGCTGATTGGATGAGCTCATGACTCTTTTTGTTGGAGACTGAACTCTACGGAATGGATCGGATGTTGCAGAAATTGCGTAGCGGACGTTAGATGTCTAAGATTAGACTTCGGGGATTCTAAATTCATGATCGGACGTCATAGAATTGGTGTTAGGGAATGTGTTGAATGTTGCGTAATAGATTAGATGTTGATTTTAACACTCGACGTTAGAGATCGGACATTAGAACGAAAGGTTACAATGTGGATGTTGGATATTTGAGATTAGACGTTAGGGATTGGAAATTAGAGATCTGATGTCACAGGATTGACGTTAGAGAATGGCTTGGATGTTCCGTAACGTATTAGATGTTAATTGTGACGGTGGGCATTAGAGATCGGATATTAGAATGGATGTTAGCTATTGGACATTACAGATGGGATGTTACGGAATTTATCTTAGAGATTGGACTTTAGAGAATGAATTGGACATTCCACAATGGAATGGATGTTCCTGAATAGGAAAGATCGGACGTCAGAGATGGGGCGTTACTGAATGGATGTTCGACATTATACGCATGTTACTGAAGGGATGTTAGAGATTAGATTCTGCTGAACGGACATCAGAGATCGGACAGTACAGAATGGCCTGGATGATACAGATTGCATACCGAAGAATGGATAATTGATTATGGACGTTAGAGTTTTGACATAAGGGATTGGACATTACAGGCTTTGTTAGCGATCGGGCATTACGGAATGGATTGGACATTATAGAATTTGTTACATATTAGACATTAAAGGATGGAGGTTACAGTATGGATGTTCGAGATCGGACGTTACAGAATTGACCTTGTGGAATGTTTGTTTTGAGATTGCACTAGATACCGAACGGATCGGACGTTCATTTGTTTAAAGGTGGACGTCACAGATTGGACGTGACCGAATGTACGCTAAAGTTCCACTAACGTACGCCTGCTGTTCCACTTCCTGGTTTTGTACCGATCGGTTAATAACATGGCTTCACTCTGACCTCGGCTCTTTGCTAGTCCGATGTCTCCGTTTGTTGCGGTTACTAGCTAGCAGATCGGATGCCAAGTCTTGCGGTACTCGTTTTATTTTTTCTTCTATTTAATCGTTTACAACGATAACGTCGAACGATAAGAAGTCGTCGAAGCCGTGTTTCTGTTTCTTTGAACTTAAATAAATAAAATAAAATAAAATAAAAGATGTGTGCAGAATATTAAAATAAAACAATAAGAAGACACAGTTCGTTGTGTAAACAGCGACGTGAAGCTAATCTACACAAAGAACGAGAAGTTATTCCGGAGATCGCAGCTAGGGGGCCGTACTTTACGGCAACGCTGCGGAATTGTGGCGTTATTCTTTTCGTGTCATCATTAGATCATTCTGTATCATTCTTAGTCGAGACCACACGGATCCGATAGACAGGATCGTAATCGGGCCGATATCAACGAAAGAAAAAAACAAACAACAACTTTGCATCAGATATCTGAGGGGGGGGAAAGAATGAATTTGTTCCTGTAGTAAAAAGAAGAGGTGTTTCTTAACGTAACTGTTTGTATTTATACTTCGTGATTTCAGTGGAGCCGTGCGTTTAGCTCCGCGTGATTGTTTTCCCGCCGTTTCAGTTAATAAAATCACTTCAAAGCGTAGTAGTTTTCCAAGAGGAAAAATAGCGAGCTAGCGACGGAATCAGCTGATACTCAAGGTCTTGGTGTGTGGGTTTTCATTTATTTATTTATTTATTTATTTATTTATTTATTTATTTTTTTTGGGGCAACAGAAAAGAAAAGCGTGGTATCGTCCGATCTCTGATGTGTCTGATTCTGATGTGTTTGCTTTAGGATAAAAGTCAGGACCGGTTTGTCTGGAAACGCTGCATACTGCGCATTATTCTTATGTCTGCAGGATACCGATCTAGTCAGTGTATCCACTTTGCTAAAACCGGTATCGTGTCGTTACGCTAAGATTAACACCGATTAGAAAGATTGAAAGGTTTGAGCGATATACGAGGCGACGTCACGTGCTGTTTAAGAACCAACCGGAGGAACTAACCAGAGTTTGTTGAACGATTGTCGTAATATTATATATAAAATTTTACATCCTGTAATCGAATGCCACACTTTGTTCACAGCGTCTGTACAATATATTGTCGGATAAAAAAGTGTTTCTGAAAGTACGGACGATGCGTTTTTAGACCTGTATCGGCTTTAAATCGCCTCCGAATCGCCCCAGTGTTCAGGGTAACAATTTCCTTTAGGAGCACTGTTGAAGTTTAGTTTTATTTATTTATTTAAAACGAGATGGTACTGTGTATATGATATAATATAACGCGCAAGTAGGCACGAGAGAACTTGAGTTGGTCAATTATGACCGAATTTAGGAACACCGTGTGAGCCATGACACATTAATTTACCTTCGGATAAACTAAATGTAATATTTTCAGTTCGTTTGACAGACTGTATGCAAAAAAAAACAACAAACAATGTTAACCTGTTCCACCTTGTAAACAAATACAATAAACATCAATGTTCAGTGTTTGAAGTCTGCTCCTCTTAAATAAATTTAAAGCTACGCTATCAGTACGTTCACACGGACAACGATAATCCGATGTCAACCCGGTTAAGACGATACTCTGATTAAGAAACTAGCATGTAAACAGTGATTTTTAATCACCTTAATCTGATTAAAGTCATACTCGAAGTAAACACAAATGGAATTAAGGCGTGTGGGGTATTTCCTGTTTTAGACGCATTATCGACGTGCGTGACAGACATGTACACACCTTAATCACACACCTTAATCACACTATTGTCTTCTTCAGAATAAGGTCAGTAATTAGATTAGTGCTGTCCATGTAAACACAGTCTATTAGACATTTTCCACTGTCACGGTTCTGGGCTGGAGTCAGTTCTCGAACCGCTCTGTGTATATTGTGTAGATATGTGTAGAGATGTGATTGGGTGAGTTCATTTACCCGTCAGATGCAAAGCGCTTCAGTTTAACGGTGTTCATCAGGGACGCTCCGATCAGGATTATTACAGCCGAAACCGATCCAGATACCAATCTTTTTTTGTTTAAACTTTAATCAGGAGGTCATAAACAGTTAAATGTGAGCTCTCTGCTCATGGTCACTGTTAATTGAGTTAAAATAATATCAATGAGGAATACTGTTGGTTAATTGATAAATAAACAAGCATAAAATATTTATTTTTAAATATCTTAAAAACAATAGCGAGTCCTAATTAAAAGTAGATTAACACTAACATGATCCATATTCGGAAAAAAGACTAATAACCTTCTAAGGATGTAGCAAACTAAGCTTAATGTTAAACTGATATTAAATGCAACCCATAGTAATTAAACATTATTTCATTTCTCATTTTGTTTATATTTTATGAAGTTATTATAACCTTTTTTTATGTTAAATGATTTATTTATAACTAAGCAAATTTTCTGTCTTTACGTTTTATTAGTTTTTTGTTTATCAGTTTTAGATCGGTTCCCCCAGTACAGTGTTGCCATGTCTGCTGATAATATTGTGTTTTGGGGGGATTAAATCAAAACATGGAAACTGGAGTTGACTTTTCTGGTGATATCTGGCAACCGTGAGTTTAAATGAAGTGAATGCACTATTAGTGTTGGGGAAGGGAGAGCGGCAGTATGTATGTATGTTTACAGACCGAACAGTTGCTAATCTTGATCATAATTGGTGAGGAATTATTTAATAAAGAAGCTTGAATTAAACCCAACTTGTAGCGTTAGCATTACTATTAATTTACTCCGCCCGACGCCGCTGTGTCTCCACGAGCAGGTCACGGTCGCAGGTTCAGGTCATTTTGCGGGATCGATAAAAGATGGCGGTTTGTGAGATCGGGGAGTTGAGAGAAGCAGATGATGTTCAGTGTTACTCGTCATCATAATGGCTTCTCTGCAGTGTTTCCACACTTGTTCGGTTGACTGAGGAGATGAAAAGTGGTGTGAAAGTAACTGTTGCGCGGTGTAGATGCATTTTGGACTTCCTGTAGTTTTTATTCTGATTGTATTACACAACTCCAAACAGGTCACTCGCACCGGTGTGAATAAATATTTATTCACACTCGCACAAAATACTTTTGGAGTGAAACGGTCGCCCTGGTCTTTATTACTTCATCACGTGTTGCGCCGCCCGATCCAACATGGCCGACGGCGACGCGAAAGCAGGACGTCTCGGGTACTCGCGAACCCTATTCGTTTCCCCTAAGAGAAGACATCTGAGCTAAACGTCGTGATTTCTGTACGTTTTAAAAAAAATATATACAGCGCGTCTCATAAAATCCAGAATCGTAGAGTTAATATACGCTATCGTTTTTTTTTTTCTTTTCGTTTGTTAAATTTTTACAGACAGCGACGTGTGAGCAGGGAAGAACGAATCCGGGTGATTCTACTCCTGAGAGATGGGTTTAACGTGAGGAACGTCGAGCGTTCGCGTCAGATCGTTATTGAGGCATGTGACGCTGTTCCTCCTGACGTCACGTGTTTATTTGTGCTTAGAGGAAGATGGTGGACGAGTTGAGCGAGTTCTGTGAATGAACGCTTCCGTTTTGGCATCTTTCTAACGTTTTCTCGTTATGGGATGCGCTGTAGGTCTGTAGAGAGACCATTTCTTTCATCGGCGGGGGGAAAAAACCCGAACATTTCAGACATAAACGTGTAACTTTTAGACGTTTTACTTGTACGTGTCGGATGCTAACTTCAGCTACTGTTTAATGTTGATGTAATTTTCACCTTTTTAAAAAAAAAAAAAAATCCCGGACATGTTTAGACGTGACTACACGTGACGGACAGTGTGAGAAATGAGGTTAGAGTATGATTAGTGTTGATCTCGTGTCACGCGCACTTCTGTACACATGCCGATTGTTTGAGAGCAGTCACAGGGATGCGAGTGTGGAATTAAAACGTCGTTGCTTGACTTTTCTTCTTGTTTTTTTTTTTTTTTGTTTGTTTTTGTTTTCATTGAAATGACGGTTTTGATTAAAAAAAAAAAAACGTAACAAAAACCAACAAAATGCATAATCTCTTCAGTATTGTGATGTTTTTCGTGGTTGTTTTTTCGTCGTATCGCTCGTCTCTAACCCTGTTCTGCAGAAAGGTGACTGTTTTCGGAGCACAGCTCTGTACGGAACAGGCTGCAAACGTCATGTAGGCCTTTGTGTAGCAGCTGGCTGTCTATACACACACACACACACACACACACACACACACACGTACAGAGACAGAGCGAGAGCAGGATGCCTCACACACAGCTGCACTCTGCTCCGGATGCAGCAGCCGAGCAGGAAAAATGGCCCGTGTGAGATTCTCTTTTCCTCCTTTCTCTCGGCTCGTGGTGGCTCTGACAGAAGTCGCTCGGCGAACGCAGGGTCACGTGATGCACACGTCTGAAGTGTGGAGATTTATTAAAAAAAAAAGGATAATGTAGCTGTAACGAAATAAAGCAGAGCCACGTTGCGCCTCAGCTAGATCCGATTTGTTTATGAAATGAGGGCCGTTACGGCACGTTTCTGTCTGGATTACTTTGCTAGTTTTTTTTCCCAACTGCCTCTGAGCTTCGAACGTTCCTTATTTACGTGATCGTCTTTGCTTTCCGTCAAAAACTAGGCTAACCCTCTTGGAAGCTCCGTCCCCTTCTCTCCTTTGAGTTTCCCTGTTTTGATTGATTAATGTGGAATAACATTTAATCAGCGTGTGTTCGACCTAGCTAACATTTAGACACGCGTATCGCTAACATCAGTTCACTATGTTCGTTACGGACGGCACCCTTGGTGGTAAATATGAGCAAAGAAGGCTGAAAAATTGTCTTTATTGTTTAACCTTTCGATCTTTTGTTAAAAAAAAAACTTCACAAAAATACTCTGCTGTCATGGATATCAAACACACCACGGGTTTATCAAAAAAATCTCTTTGTTTAATATAAGTGTGTAACAATTATTGGCACCCTTTTAGTCAATACTTTGTGCTAGCTCCCTTCGCCAAGATAACAGCTCTGAGTCTTCTCCTATAACGCCTGATGAGGTTGGAGAATACATGGTGAGGGATCTGAGACCGTTCCTCCATAAAGAATCTCTCCAGATCCTTCACATTTCGAGGTCCACGCTGGTGGACTCTCCTCTTCAGTTCACCCCACAGGTTTTCTATGGGGTTCAGGTCAGGGGACTGGGAGGGTCATGGCAGGACCTTGATTTTGTGGTCAGTAAACCATTTCTGTGGTGATTTTGATGTATGTTTTGGATCATTGTCCTGCTGGAAGATCCAACCACGGCCCATTTGAAGCTTTCTGTCAGAGGCAGTCAGGTTTTCATTTAATATCTGTTGATATTTGATAGAGTCCATGATGCCATGTGTCCTAACAAAATGTCCAGGTCCTCTGGCAGAAAAACAGCCCAAAACATTAAAGATCCTCCTCCATATTTAACCGTGGGCATGAGGTACTTTTCCATATGGCTACCTCTCTGTGTGCGCCAAAACCACCTCTGGTGTTTATTTCCAAAAAGCTCTATTTTGGTTTTTCACAGACTTCTTTGTTCATATTTACCAAGCGTGCCAATATTAGTGGAAGGCGCTGTAGATGGCTAACATCATGTCATGTCATTATATTTATTCAGCCGAGAAATAAATAAATAAACAATGAACCCCCCCAACACATTTTCAGCAGTTTTCGAATCTGAAAAAGACAAATGGACAACAGTTTTAAATCTATGAACACTTTTAATGAATTGCTAGTTATTTCTTTCACTGTTTTTGTGTTACTGCAAAAAAAAATTAAAAAAAAAAATCACCTAAAAATCCACCATCCAGCCTTTAAAAAAATAAATAAAAATAAAATAAATAAAAATTTAAGCAACTGCACAGCTGGTAACATTATTATACCCGGCCGTTCTCTCCTTAAACCTGAAATGGTGGAAATGCTCCTTTTCCTGTCTTAGGCCTAAATTGTTTAGCGTGATTATTTAAAATGGAAAATCACGAGCGGGGAAAAAAAAAATCGATATCGCACAAGCTGACTGTGTACGCTTCCAATAAGTTAACCCTTTCATACATACATTATTTATGCGCATCTCCAGCTTCTTTAGATGTTCTTTACTGACTTCAGATTGCATGGAACGTGAATGCTGAGTCAGATAAATCTCACGTGTCTTGGAAACGTCTGTGTAGCAACGCCATGAGTAAAAAAAACCACACTTTTAAAAAGGAGAAAATGTTATAAGTTAATATTTATAATGTTTTTGTACACAAAAATGATCATTCATACAAAATGTAGGGTTTTTTTAAATTTATTTATTTATTTATTTATTATAAAGGTGCACGGTTAAATCTTAAAACAAAACAAAAAAACCACACTTTTTTAAATCTAAGGTGCTGAGTCTGGCCTAAAAATAGTCATTTTCTTCATTTTATTTAAATTTTCTGCAGAGGACATGCTGCATTGATGGCGGCAGCAGCAGGTACGATTTCCTTTCCACGTGCTCACACGAGGGTTTTGGGTTACACGCCGCAGGAGGAAGCCGTCCATGTGTTTTGAAAGCTGCATCCCTGTTCTTTATTCCGTGTTTGTGGCTCGCTCGGTCCCGGGGATATGAAAGGAGAAGTGTTGCAGTGAGACGCCGCTCACGCCGAGTCCAGGAAAATCCGGCGCGTACAAGAGCGCTTCGTGATGCAGACCGGGGTCAGGATCGTATCCATGATGTATTTAAACGAAACAAGCAAACATGGCTAATAAAGCAGTGTTTATTTATCCTGGCACATTTCAGTTCATCAGAGAATTATCGAAGGGAAATTAATAACCCATGTTAAGGATGGGAGTGATGTTTTGGCCACGCCTCTACGGAGAGCGAAACACTGCGTCGTCACGGGTAAAAAATTTTAGAGCGCAAAATTGAAAACGTCAAATATTAGCAAGTGATGATGATGATTGGCTGGTGTTGCTTGTCTGCTGTGGGCGTGGCCTGTGTAGCATCAAACATGATGCGTCTCTTCTAAAGCTAATCAGTTTAACCACAGATCACATGACGCTGTAATCAGTGTGAGAATCGTTTTTACGCGTTACGCAAATCGCAGGCTAGCTACGCACGCTCGGCAGGCGCACCGACTTGTTTCGTCATGTCTCTGTACACGTTTAACGAGAGGTCGTGTATGACGGGATAAGCACGTGAAACCACGGGTCTTCCATTTAAAAAAAAAAAAAAACAACCCTTTTTTTTTTTTTTTTGGAGTCAAACAGTAAACAGGAACTAAACAGCGGAGAACTGAAGAAACTTCGGACCGCGGCGGCCGTCGGAATCACTCCAGCCGATCGGTCGGTTCGGTCGGTCCTAATTTGCATAGAGTTGTGATAGTCTCCGTGCGAAAGGTCGCATTGTTGCTGAAATCGTGGCGCTTGTGTCACGCGTGCGTACGTGGAAAAACAAACGCTCAGTCGCTGCTTTGTCGCTCGCTAGTTTCTAGCAGATTCTTTTCCATCTAGATGATGATGATGATGATGATTGGAATTTATTTGAGGAAATATTTGCATAAATATCACGTCGCTGTGTATCTCGATAACAAGCGGACCGAGTTTGGGCCGAGATCTTCACCCCGTGTGTAACCAGGACTGGATACATGGACTTTTCGATCCACGTTTAGCGTTTGTGGTTTTTATTTTTATACCTCGACCTGAGCTTCAGTTCACTCGCTGACTGTTCTGGCCACACCTTCTGCTTTATTTGTGTTTGTTGGAAGCGTGTTGGCACGGTTAGCGGCACTTTACCCCGCTTTCAGCGCTAATGTGACAGGAAGTGGCATTTCCCAGTGAAATTCCCCAGCTCAGCGGGGTGGAGTCACGAGGTGTTTAAATGTGAATCCTGCTTAAACGTGTGTGTGTGTGTGTGTGTGTGTGTGTTTTGGTGCTCATGATTTGGAACTAAAAATTGGAATGAATAAATAATATGATGATGATAATGAAAAATAACTACAAAAAAAATGAAGTAGACTGACACTGTTGTATTAATATACCAATAAACGCAATCTTAAATATGTTTTAAGAATTCCGTATATTTGACCTGACGTGTTGGAAGCAGGAAAAATGGGCAAGTGTAAGGACCTGAGCGACTTTGACAAGGTGCAAATTGTGATGGCGAGACGTCTGAATCGGAGCATCTCCAAAACAGCCGGTCTTGTGGGGTGTTCCCGGTATGCAGTGGTTAATATCTACCAAAAGTGCTCCGATGAGGAGCAAGCGGTGAACCGGAGACAGGGTCATGGGCGTACAAGGTTCAGTGATGTGTGCGTGAGGAGAGAAGGCTAGAGCGTCTGGTCCGATCCCACAGAAGATCTACTGAAGTACGAACTGCTGAAAAGGTTCAAGCTGGCTCTGATAGAAAGGACTCGGAACACACAGAGCATCACAGCTTGCTGCGTAGCTGCAGAGCGGTCAGAGTGCCCATGCTGACCCCCTGTACACCACCGAAACTCCTACAGTGGGCATCAGAACTGGATCATGATTCATCAGACCAGACCATCTTCTTCCGTTGCTCCGTGTTTTATTTTACATCATGTGGATGGCTGGGTGTGTGTTCTTCGATGGCACCAGGATGGTGAGCCGTTGACGATGTTCTGCTGGGAAACGTTGGGTCCTGGCATTCATGTGGAAGTTACTTTGACACGCACCACCTACCTAAACACCGTTTCAGACCGAGTACACTCCTTCACGGTAACGGCGTTCCTAATATCAGCGGCCTCTTTCAGCAAGATAACGCTCCCTGATGCACTATAAAAGCTGTTCAGGAACGGTTTGAGGAACATGACGGAGAGTTCAAGGTGTTGAGTCGGCCTCCGGATTCCCCAGACCTCGATCCGATCCCGCGAGCATGGGGAAATGAACCCGAAAGCGTAACACCAAGACAGCACAGTCATTTTTGAAAACAATGAATTAAAAATGAAAACGAGACTGGAGTTCCCTTTAGCAGAAATCCACGTGTGCGCGCGTGGTGTGTGTGTGTGTGTGTGTGTGTGTGTGTGTGTGTGAGAAAGGGGAAGATGGTGGTGTTTCTGCTTGGTGCTCAGGTCAGAGCGTTCAGCAGAGTACCGGTTTACTTCTCTGTCGGCGTCCGGGTCACGCTGCCCTCTGATCTCGTGGTTATTTAACGAGTTTCAACACGGCTAATCGTGACGAGCAAATAAAAGGTGAGGTTTTGCTAACAAAAACCACTAGACACACTAAAATGAACGAGAAGGAATGAAACCGGTAATGAAACGGGAGGAGCTTTGTAGCATCCGGTCAGCTTCTCGTTACGGATGTTCATATATACGATGTTCGCACTGGCGATGGTGTACAAAACCGACGGTTCTCATCGGCCGCATCGACACGGGGCCGACGGGCCGAGCTTCAGGATTGAGCTAATCGACAGGGATTTCTTCAAAACTGTGGACGGAATTTCAGTTCAGGAGTCACTGAAACTTCAATAAATAAATAAATAAATAAATTTAAATAAATGAAGGATTTTAGGCAGAAGTTTATCGCTAGCTTGATATTAAGTAGAATTGCCTTGGATTTCTACACTGATTTATTACTGAGAGCTGTGGTGGATGTGGATCTCTCGACAGCAGCTAGCGGCTCGTCTCCCGCCTGTCAGTGTCTACCTTAACGCTACTACAAGTTATCCCGCTGCTTTGTGGACCATTTCATGGAAATAGGCTCAAGCTAGGGAGTTGCAGTGTATTCTAGCAGGGCTGAGCCACAGATCTCTATAGACATGCACCGGCGAGTGAGTGAATCCTGACCTTTCCAATATGGTGGACGCGTGACGCCTAGGAGAAGCTAGAAGCCCTGACTAATATGGATGCTTTGTAACAGGGCAGCCTCAAGGTTCTGGGTGTTGGGTACAGACGAATATGTGTGTGTGTGTGTGTGTGTGTGTGTGTGTGTGTGTGTGTGTGTGTGTGTGAGGGACAGGAAAGGCCACGGCTGCACTGTGCAATTTTGTGTTTCCTGCTGCCCTGATCAGACTGGTCAGTCAGCCCGCAGACAGCAGTGTGTGTGTGTGTGTGTGTGTGTGTGTGTGTTGGAGAATGGTTTCCACCAAAATAAGCATATGTTTATCTGTAGAACTTTCAGTATGACTGCATTTTAATCTTCACTATGGTTAGCAGACAAGTGCAGGGTTTAGAAGAGAGAAAAGAACATGGCGTCCACTGTAACGTCCACTGCGGCTTTGTGCGAGGAGGAAGGGTGTGTGTGTGTGTGTGAAGATTTCAGTAAGGAAAGAAAAGGAGACCGGAAAAGCGTTATTAGCCTGACACTTTCTGTAGCCAGCGTGTTTGGAAATTCACTCACTCTGCCGTTTTTAAGAGAAAAAAAAACTGTATTCGCCTCGTCATTCAGAGCCCCAAAAAAATCAGTTCTAATTTACACCGCATTAGCGTAACAAGAACGAACTAAACGTGAGCGTCTAGAGTCATCTCGTCATGTTCTCAGACTTCACGATTGGACTCGCGTGCAGGAAGGGAATCGAACGTGCCGTGGGTTTTGGGTTGTGGCGAGGGTTTTTTTTTTTTTGTACGTGTGAGCTGCTAAACTGAGCCGAAGTACAGAGCGGTCCTCACCTCTGGATCTTATGTCACACAAAATATTTTAAACTGCTCATTTCTATAATTATCCCATCATTTATTTCTCCCGGCTACGTGTAGTCTGTGCTCTGGTGGATTTCTACATACGCTTGGCTAAAGGTTTAGTAACTTTTCGATTTCAGCCCTACTCGCCCCGTAGACTTTTTTTTTTCTTTCTTTCTTTCTTTTTTTTTAGTTTGTGTATTATGTGCAGCGTGAGAGTAAACCAAAGAGCAAACGAACAAAAAGTATCGATTTCACTCTGATTCAGACTCAACAGGCAGATTTAATCGGTGTGAAAACGCGCCCAAAGTTGTCAGATCGTCACCGATCCAGTTCCCATGAAAAAGGTTTTTACACGTGGCTGTGAACACGGTTTTCATTCGTATGTTAATATTTTGAACAGCTAAAAATGCATCCTTATTGGGGTGTGGGGTGTGGGGTGTGTGTGGGGTGTGTGGGGGGGGGGGAGGGGAGAGAGAGACACATCTGCATGTTGAAAATGATGCACGTAAACCACAGGAAACCGAGAAATGTCACAATTTTTCCCTAAAAAAAAAAAAAAAAAAAGTTTAGTTTTACACACACACTTTAGTTTAGTTTTACATGTTCATTTAGTTTTTAGTGTAGTGTTTAGTTGAGTTGTGTTTTGATTGATTTTACAGTAGAGTTTACAATTTACACCTTGAATTGTCACTTCATTTGACAATTTAGTTTAGTTTTACACTCTAGTTTGTGGTTTCGTTCATTTTTTTTTTTTAGTTTAGTTGTACACTTGTTTTGTTTTACAGTAGCGTTTACGCTTTACACCTTAAATTGTCGTTTAGTTTTACAGTTTAGTTTGTGGTTTAATTTAGTTTTACCCTTTCGTTTTGTTTTAATTTTACACTTGTTTAAGGTTTGGTTTATTTAGTTTTATTCTGTAGTGTAAGGTTTGGTTTCACACTTGGACTTTGATCGGTTTAGCTTAGCTTTACACTTTTTTTAGTTTACACTGGAGATATGATGCTTATGTAGCTAACACGTAAAGGAAATTTAAATGATCTGCTGAAATGAGTCATGCGCTCGGCTCGGTAACGATCACATCACGTTTCTACTCGTTTTAAAACAATGAGGAAAAATAAGATTTTCATATGCAGCTTTAGTCTTTTTCCTTCTTGTTTATTGGATGAGTCTGATGTGTGTGTGTGTGTGTGTGTGTGTGCGCATGTGCAGGCATGCATGCGCGTGTGTGTGTGTGTGTGTGTGTGTGTATCTAAATGCCGTACATAAACCCACATGTAATCTGATATATAACGGTCGCTGGCTGCTGCTTGGGCCCAAACACAGCTGACAGCGATGACTTTCAGTTTCTTTGATGCGTTTGAGATTTCGATTGCACTTCGTATGCTTTCTGAAGTACAGAAACAAAACATCTGCATGCTTACAGTGGCCGTGAAGAAGCTAGCGACGTGTCATTCACGAACGAGTCGACTCTTTCATGTGGACGTTGAGAGTCGACTCACGAGCTGTTCTCTCCTCAGGATATTCCTGCTTTCAGGATAAATGGAGATAAATCTTCTTGTTATTGTTTTTGTAAAGTTTTATAAAATGCAAGTGAAGAAATATTCCTTTGTTAATAAGAATGTAGAATCGAGTTGCACGGTATACCGGTACTACGGTAATATCGCGATGCTAAAGCTTCAAAATATCGCCGATCCAACTGTATATTTCGACGGCGGTACCATCAGTACAGTAGTACTGTAACTAATGTTGTATGCATGGTAGTTCATATTATTTTCGCTGAAACGACACGTCTTGCCGCATTCGCAGAATACGCAAAGGTTAGTGACGCCTAAATTCTTTACCTCGATCTTTGAAGATTTCCTGTTTGCTAGTAAGCGAGCAAACGTTACGCTAACCGCTGTGTGTGAATAATAAAATTAGCCGGAGCAAGCTACCCTTATGCTAACCGCTGTGTGCAAGTACTAAAATTCGCCATGTCTGCTAGTAAGCGAGCAATTACGTGATTTTATTTATTTATTTATTTACCGGGGGTTCATTTCCAAATTCTGTTATTTATTCCTAATGTTGGGTTGATTCTTAGTTCAAGGAGGACAATTTCCGTTCGCATGATTTCATTGCTCTAGGAAACAATAGGTGAAATATGTGGTTCTTTGCCAGTTGTACGACTGTCCTTGAGGTTTTTCCAACCACAAGTTATTCATTCTCAGAGGAAGTACTCAGAGGAAAATTCAGTTTGTCTGTTTTTCATTTATATCTACGTATTTCTGCGAATTTGGTTCATTTTGTGGATTCGAATTATGAATTAAAACGATATCGAATGGTATCGTGAAACTAGTTCAGCTGGTATAGTATCGTAAGGTATGTTTATGGTATCGTGACCACCCTAGTAGAATAAGATTTCGTTAAATGGTTTAATTCGTAGTTAGCCGAAGAAGAACAGCTACTGGTTGAAATATTTTGAGACCTGAGAGAGTCTCGTGTAGTGTTATTTATCAAAGAAAAAAATATATCAACTCTGATACGGTGCAGTTTTCTGTAAGGAGAAATGCTTTTATTTAGCGTTTATGGAAGGAGTCTCCAGTGTCAGATGTAAAGCTTTAACTTTAGGTTTTCCAACATCTTTTCGGACAGAGGAGTGCTCTCTCTTTTTTTTTTTTTTTTTTTTTTGGACTTGGAGAGAGAGATGAGAGATATGAATCTGGTGAGGGAACGATATTTATAGCTGCTATAACGTAATTAAGAACATGAACTAACTTGTTTTCTGGATGTCTGATAACATTAAACGAATAAAAAGTATGCCGTGTCATTCTTGAATAAAGAGAAAATTGTAATCTTGGGCACGTTGCTGTAGTGTAAGAGGAATAAAACACTTGAAAACATGCTGTTATAGGAAAATAATCCATTTCAGTTCAGTTCAATAAGCAGTTGTTTGATTATTTTCCTGTAACAGCATGACCGTGTGTTTTTCCTACTTCCTGTTTATCCAGTAAGCAGGCTTGACATTTGTAAACCGAAGCAAACGTAATATTTTGCAATCGAACTCTGCGCTGTTTTGAGTTCTGGGATTTCCGTGTTTCGTGTTGGATTTCCATCGGCATGTGAGAATTTTGGAAAATCCTTGACGTTTCTGGAAAAACCTCCCTCGTTTTGAAAAAAATATTTCGTTCCTTTTAAGAAGGAGTTCACACACACACACACTGTTGTCATCTCGGGGTTGTTTTCGTCTGCTGAGGGGGGGTGGGTGTGTGTGTGTGCGTGTGTTATGGATTGATCTCACTCTTTATTCTATTTGTATGTTTCTTTGGTAGAGTCTTTTCTTAGCTGTGATAAGACACACAGCTCTGTGGTTGTAGGTGTTGAAGTGCAGGAAGTGTGGTTAGAATAGCAGGTGGAAGAGGGAGTGAGAAAGAAACTACACTCTTTGTCCCGTGTGCAGTTTGCTTAAAAAAAAAAAAAAAAAAAAAAAAAAAAAAAAGGTTTTAGTGTGTTTTATCAAACATGTTAACACATCTCTAATTCAGATTGTTTTATTTTCAAAACACAGGCTTTCTAATTACGTCTGATTTTGTGGATGTGGCGCTGTTGGTCACAAACTCGTCACAATTAGCGACGAACCAATTACATCGAAGATTAGGGGACGACGTAATACCCTCTGTGCTAACCCACCTAGCTCATTTAGCATAATGTAAGAGGTTAAGAAAACACACGGTTGTTATGGTAACGTTATGACTTGACAGGATTAGGCTGATGGAAAAACTGACGATACAAATCATGACTAGCTCATATACAAGCTAGGTTTCATCTACGGAAAAGATTTCGGGTGGAATACCTAGATTTCCTGTAATACCGTCATCGTAATATCGTAAACCGTGATGAAATATAAGAGCAGTTATTATGCTATGAAGAGTTTATATTGGCGCATGTCTAGCCGCCATCTTTAAACCATGAAAGCTTTGAGTTTAAGTTATAGCCAGTCAGCATGAGAGTGCACAGTCTCTCTCTCTCTCACACACACACACACACTCACTTTCTTGTGTGTGCGCACACACACTCTCGCGGTCAGATCAGGTCACTGTTTAATGTTAAACTGCTTTTATATGTGAGGCTTGCACGCTCGTGTTCAGACAGAACCCCTTTGTGATGCACACTCTCAAACACCCTCAGCGTATATATATGTACACACACACGCTTGTGGCCTTCACTAGATGATGTGTTCTATCCTGGGACGCTTGCTGAAAGGCAGGCTGTGTGTGTGAGGCACTTTTGGTGCCAGATATGTGTTAACACCTGAACAGCGAACACACTCTCTCTCTCTGTCTCTCTCTCTCTCTCTCTCTCTCTCTCTCTCTCTCCTGTTCTCCCCAGCACTAGTGAAACTGTATACAGTCATCAGCCACATAAAATATCATCTTTCTGACTATTATTGGTTTTAAAATAAATATTTCATTTCATTGTTCCTGTACTTTAAAAAAAAAAAAAAAAAAAAAAAAAAAAAAAAAATCCTGTCAGTTTACCTCCTGTTAGCTAGCTAGCATCAGAGATAAGATTATGAACCTCTATAAATGCTGCAAAAATCCAGTCTGAAAATGCTAGCTTATGCTCCTAGCCACTGTTAGCAGTGAGCATTTAAGAACACTTTATAAGTATGGCTTAAAATTCCTGTCAGAAATCCTGTCAAGTTAGCTCATGTTAGACCGCTAGCTAGCATTAGCAGTGAAGATGATTGGTGTCTGTGAATATGGCTTGGTAATATTGGTAACAGGTTATCTCCTATTAGCCAGCTAACTTGCAGTAGCTGTTTCCTGTCAGAAGTCCTGCCTAGCTAGCATAAGGAGATAAGATTATGAATGCTACATAAAGCCCTGCCGGTTACCTCATACTAGCCATCTGGTTAGCATTTGAAGGTTGAACACTTATAAGTATGGCTTAAAAGTCTTGAAAACTTGTCAAGTTAGCTCATATTTGCTAGCATTAGCAGTGAAAAATAGACTTTTAAGCCATCTATGAAAATCAGTTAGCAATCCTGTCAGGTTATCTCATGTTGGTAATCCAGCCTGGGTGTTTAATCTTATGAGCAGCAAGTAATATTACAAAAATCAAGTTAGCTTATATTGGGCAGCTAAATAGTATTATCTAATAATAATATCTTAATGCTGCATATGAATATGGCTTAGAAATTCCTTCAGGTTAGCTCATGTTCGCTATCTAGCCTTGGTGTTTAAGGTTATGAGCAACAAGGAATATTACAAAAATCAAGTTAGCTTATATTGGGCAGCTAAATAGTTTTATTTAATAATAATAATAATTCACTATAATTCTCAGTGTTGTTCATATGCATATGTAATGTTTGTTAGCTAGTATTATTACTGAACATTATGAATGTATCTTAATATTCCTGTAAGAAATCCTGTCTGGTTAGCTCATGTTAAGTTAGCTAGCTAACTTTTTTGCAGTATTTGTAGTTGTTAACAATCTTAGCTATGTTGGCTACCTGACTAGCATTAGCTGTGTTATCAGTGCCTAGCTTTGTGGTGGCCTAAGAATCTCTGCTAGACATCTGATTTTTTTTTATCTGGAATACTTCAGAAAATGCGTAACAAAACCATATATGTGTGTGTGTGTGTGTGTGTGTGTGTGTGTGTGTGTGTGTGTGTGCATGTACTGACATTTCTTAAAAGTTCCTCCTTATTCATTCTGGTTCATTTGGCTGATCATTTCTGTGACTGGAACATGATGATAAAGTGGACATGCAGAGTGTTTTTGGTGTGTGTTGGTTCACAATGTCCTGGTGTTCTTAACACAATGTGAGAACAACGTGTTGTGCCTGGAACAAATGGTACACAGGCTTTGATTGAATCTTGATTCTTATTTCCCTGGGTCATTTTAGTCTCATTTTTATACCACGGTTCTGTTGAATTGTGGATTCTGATTGGTGTCGATATAAAGAAAATGAATCGCAGTATGGTTGAATGCTTGAATCTGATTGGTCAGAAGGTGTGGATTTATTTCCGTGCTAGGACTCGCTGCTGTCTTGAAAGTTTTAATGATGTCATTTCCTACCTGGGGGGGACCAGGAACGCCTCCATCTATGAAAACGTGTGTTTTTTGTTTGCTCTTTCAGGACTCGGAAAGCTCATGAAAACTATTTTAAGCACACTTTTACGGTTACAAGCCTGAGTGGCTACTGGTTCTGTTTTACTGTACTGACCTTCAAACATTCATGCCACATTCTGAAAGACGGAAATTGCAGCACAGCAACAACAGCAGACAAAATACATTTCTGGTCTCGGATATTTAGGACGGATAGAAGGCACATTGGGACACAGCAGGAGTCTTGTTGTTAGCATTTTGTAACAATCACGGCGGTTTTCAAAGTTTCCCAACATGGGAAAGTCGTCAGGACAGATGAGTTTACACTTTCTGGTTTCTCTGTAAAATGGCAGGATGTTTTGTTTTTTTAAAATTTTTTTATTTTTTTGTAGAGCGAGAGAGAATGACTTTATCGCAGCTGTAACGCAAGTGAGAACAGGAACTAATTTGTCTTTTGGATGTTCCACAACATTGATTAGAAGTATAAACCATTAAAATAAGCGACATATCATTCATTAATACAGTAAACATCGTAATCATTGGCAAATCGCTGTGGTATAAGTGGAATAACGGTGCGTTCAAGTCACGTCGGGAAGATCGTTGATCGCACACCACAAAGTTGTAATTACGAGCGGGTGAACTCGGGGACGGGAAGAAAACATGGTGGAATCAGTGGATGCATCGTTTCTAGTTGGTGGTAAATTTGTTGAAATTGAATGTTTATTTCATTCGTCTCAGAAGCTGGTTTCAGTTATTATGTGTCTGGTATACGCTGGACGTTAATGTCGGGCTTTTTTATTTACAATAAAACGAGCTAATTTCCTGCACACAACACGATGGAATTGTACAATTACCATATAATATGTAACGGTAAAGTTTACAGTAGCTTCATAAATTGTTTAAAAACATAAAAAAAGCAAAACACAGCCAATTTTTTTTTTTTGTTTGTTTTGTTCTTCATTTTCTAGAAGCAGAGTTTAAAAAAACAAAAACAAAAAACACCCAAAAAAACCTTGCTGTATGTTTTTGTAGTTAATTAAGAGAATGTGCACCGCCATCTCGCTCCGACCAAAGTGACGTGAATGTCATAAATATGAACTTCGCGGGAGGACTGGAATGCAGTAACACGCACACAACAGACCGTGTAGTTGTACAAAAATAATGCACCTTGGGGGGGGGGGGGATGTGGTTAGATGTGCTCAGATGTGCTCCGATGCACGTTGTGGTTTCATCATACCCCACCAGTGTGTATTATTTATTTTCATATAACAAGATGGTCTGCTGTGTGTTAATCCTTATATGACAAATCACGGGTTTATCTTAACATGCTCGTTCTAATACGGTATCGTTTCTATAGCAACAGCTCATTCATAAGGACGTTTATGATGGATACGCTGCATGAACGGGTTTTAAAATATAGCGCGTTATAATCGTTCGTCTCTGTAAGGCCGTGTTTATATAACATCAGAGGTAAAGTTTTCCGACATCTTCAGAACAGTGGCGTTTACACTTCGTGGTTTCTCGGTGTCACGACCGTGGATTGTTTTCCTATAAGAGCACAATATCTCTTAATAGGTGTTCTATTTCTCATACTCGATATGCTGTTAGAGAGTTAAATAAATTAATTCTTGATACTAGTTAGCGTTACGTGTTTAACGTGTTTTGTCCTGTGCAGTTGATATTCGGGAGATTAAGGAGATCCGGACGGGACAGAAGTCTCGGGATTTCGAGCGTTATGTGGAGGACTCGGCCGTCAGACCTGACCAGGCACACTGCTTCGTCATTCTCTATGGCACCGAGTTCCGCCTCAAATCCCTCAGTCTGGCAGGTAGGTACACACACGATACAATATATATACACACACACACACACACACACACATCCTTTTTTCCTCATGAAGACCAGCCATTTTCCCACAAAATCAAAAGTCCTATCCTTGTGAGGACATTTGGACCTTGCCGAGATATGGAAACATGTCCACACACGTACACCACAGCTCCAGCATATAATTATCAGTGAATGGGTTACTGTAGTCATGCTCATGTGTAGACACACAGACACTCTGACTAACTTGTATGTTTGTTTTAGCCACGTCAGACGAGGAGATGTCCATGTGGGTGAAGGGTCTGAACTGGCTGGTGGCCGACACCCTGCGCTCCCCCACTCCTCTGCAGATAGAACGGTCTGTACTTCTTACCGACCTTTGACCTCCAATCATTCATCTTTGAAAGGAGTGCTTCAGCCAGTAACGAGTTTTTACCGAGACTTAGTCAGTAAATAAGGACAGTTATGTTTGGTGTTTGTTTCTTTCGTGTTGAATTGGCACAAACAGCTAATGTAGCTACTCCCGTAAGGGGCGTGGCCTAAATTTCGAAGGTGGAGCTAGACGTGTAGAAATTTTTGTATATTTCTATTTATTTTTAATGCACATTTAGTGATGGTTTGATCATGTTTAAGTACGAATGGTGTTGGCGAGTTACTTTTGAGGCGAGTGTGTGTCCGTTGTTCTCTTGATGCTGAACCGGTTCCTTTATATGTTCGCTACGTTAGCCTTGAAGCGGCCGCAATTGAGCTAAAAGGGGGAAATTGAAACTGTTTTCTTTAAGATAACCCTGATTTCAGGATTGTGAATCTGGAATCTCTGATTCTTATCCTGGAATGTTTTACTTCCTGGTTTTAAAGGAAGTCGAAACAAAATTGAATTGTTAGCCCATGGTATGGTTTAATATCCGACTTCATATTTAAGAGTTCTTTATTTAAGACTTTTTTTTTTTTTTTATTGTTTTTGTGCAAGGAAACCAATATAATTTCCTCAACATATTTTCTTTTTTCTTCCATTCAGGTGGTTAAGGAAGCAGTTTTATGCTGTCGATCGCAACAAAGAAGACAAGTAAGTTATACAGCTGTTGAATTATTAACTCCAGTGCTTTTAGAGCTAAAGACTATTTGGATATTGGATTTATTTATCCGAATGTGTTTTTAGTAGACTGGAATAAATCAGAAGTTTCTTGATTGCCTGAAAAGCCATTAAATGATGTTTGGGCTGTAGTTATAGCTAAACTTATGCTAATCTGCCTCTCTCGCTTTCTCTCCCTCTGTCTCTCTCGCTCACTCTCTCTGTCTGTGTCTCTCTCTTTCTCTCTCTCTCTCTCTTTCTGTCTGTCTCTCTCTCTGAAGAGTGCTTTACTGTCTTAGTTTATTCATAATTCATAACTTTTATTTAATCCCCTCCTGAGTGACATATGGTTCAATCTCCTGGGTCGTGATTATGTTTCTCGATACTTAAGCACAAATTTCACCCCCATGTGCTTTGATGCATTATTAAGAAACTGCTGCTAATGTTTGTGTGAGAGTGTGTGTGTGTGTGTGTGTGTGTGTGTGTGTGTGTGTGTGTGTGTGTGTGTGTTTGTATGTGTGTGTGAGATTCTTACAGGATTATTAAAACCTCTTCATAATCTTCACTGATAATGCTAGCTAGCTGGCTAACATGAGCAAACCTGACAGGATTTGTAGGCCATGTTTATGCCCTTAATCTTCATTACTAACTCCTGCTAGGTGCTTAGCATAAGCTAAGATTACAGCCATATTCACGGTTATTATTATTCAACACTGCTAATGCTAGGGTTAGGGTTATCTGACAGGAATTTGAAGCCATATTTATGTTCTCACTCTTTGCTGCTAAAGCTAGGTGGCTAGGATAAACTAAACGAACAGAATTTGTTTTTTTGTAGTATTCATAGATGTTCATAATTTTCACTCCCAAGCTAATTGGCTAACATGAACTCACTTGACAGGATTTCTGAGATTTGGTACATGCAGTATCTTCACTGGTAGTTAGCATAAGCTAGGTTTACAGGATTTCAAAGTCATATTCATGGAGATTATTATTATTATTCATAGCTGCTAACACTTGCAAGCTGGCTATGATATGATTTTTGTCATATTCATAGACGCTCATAAGATTAATTCCTAGGCTGGCTAGCTAGCTATCTCAAATGACATAACCTAAGGACTTTTAAGCCATGTTCATAGGTGTCTCTTTATTTTTACCTTTTTTTTTACTGCTACTAGCTGACATGAGCTAACTTGTCAAGTTTTCTGAGACAAATCTTTTTATAAAATGTTCATAATCTCCGTATTCCTATCTCCTATTCTACCTAGATCGCTAACCACAGGAATTCTGACAGGATTTTAAGGCACACAGCGTAAAATTAATCGTACAGTTTTCCTTTTTGTGGCTCATTGTATGACGTGGTGTATAATATGATCTTTTTATCTCTAATATTGAAATGTTTTAATATTACTATATAACTTTTGTCATTTTTTGTTTTGTTGTTGTTATTTACTTGGGCTACAACTGTACAGCTCATTTCTCTTCATGGTTACGTCTAAAGAGTATTAACTTGGCCTAAATTATTTAACTTCTGTGTAATGGATGTTTTAGTGCCACCGTGAACATATTTACGTGATGATGAAGGATAATGATTACGGAGATATAAATATGCTCTTGCCATGGTAACGTTCCAACGAGTTTTTCAGTACAGCTGCAGCATCGATTTAGTACTTTTTAATCTATTTTTATGAAAGGAACAGATTTCTGCCAGCCAATCAGAAGCGAGACATACAGGGGTTAATGGGCTGATTTCAGGTGTGTGTGCATGAGAAAGCAGTCTTCATGAAGCAGTTTTTTTTAATAAGGGATCGTGTGTGTGTGTGTGTGTGTGTGTGTGTGTGTGTGTGTGTGTGTGTGTGTGTTAAATTTATCGTTCTGTGTTGAGCTGTCACACTGCAAGGAGGTAAACTTGCTGACTCGGTGCTGAGGCCTTATCAGCTTCGTCAACACACACACACACACACACACACACACACACACACACACACACACTCTCAGACCTGTCAGAGGGAGAGGGGTAGAGTGTAGACTCTCAGCTGGGGGCCGTAAGCCGCTACACATCCTGCGACAGGAAGTAAGGCTTAGAGAAACGAGCGTGCACCTTCCTCTCGCTCATCAGCACAACAACACAGCCGGAGAGGAAAGAAAGGAAGGCAGGAAGAAAGGAAGAGCGCAGGACCGGTCCTCAGGGGGTTCAGTTTGTCTTGGTCTTCCTGGTTTAATATCAATAAACACATGCGGTGTCCACTGGCTCTTTGTTTCTTCGTGTGTGTGTGGGGGGTGATATCGTGATGTAGTAAGAATCAAGTGAACCCTGATATATATATATATTTTTTAATATCGCTCAAAGTAGTAAGAAGACAGGAATCAAATAGAGAAATATATATATATATATATATATATATATATATATATATATATATATATATATATATATATATATATATATATATATATATTATATAATATATATATATATATATAAGAAGTTTATCCTACAAATAAACGTATGATCCGATAGACAGAAATGTCTAATTTTTCATGAAATTAAAAAGCATTACAAGATATTGTGTATAATCATGTTTGAACTTTTTTTAAATCTATTTTTATAGAACTAAATATTTAAGAAGCTTTTTGTCAGCAGTGTTAAATCACAAACAAGCTACATTTAGATACATTTAGAATATCTGACCATATTTGTTTATTTGAAAAATGTATTTAAAGTCTTATTAGCCGTGTCTCTGTAATCATTTGAGCGCGTCGGTCTGTATCTATAGCCATCTTTTTGGTCTGTATTTTATAAGATAATTTTATATATTTAGAACATTTGGCTATAATTAAGTTTATAATCTTATTTACTTGGACTAAAATATTTAGCTGTTCTTTTTTTTTTTATTTTATAGATATTTGTTTTATTAGCAGTGTCTGTGTATTTATATACAAAGTGATTATTTTTAGGATTTTATAGTCCTTTTTGCTAATTTTTTTTTAAATAACTTTTTTAAAGTAAAAAATATTGTTTTTAATTAGTAGTGTCTATGTAATCATATCTGTAGCAAAGTTGATCATTTTTTTATACTAGAATACTTTAAGTGTTTTAAAATGTGGACGTTTAGTTTTTATTTAAAAGATATTTATTTATTAGCAGTCGCTGTGTTAATCATTTGAGCATGCAGGTCTGTGTCTATAACCACATTTGATCATCTTTATTGTTATTTATTTATATATATTCTTCAGCACTGTGAGATCATTTACACATGTGGTCTATAACATACTGGGAATATTTATATTATGTAGTCGCGTGTGTGTGTGTATATATATTTCAGTCTATAAATTTAATTTGTAAATAAATTAAATAGTGACATGTTCCCCATGCAGAATAAAGAAATTAATTGAATTAAATTATTATTATTATTATTATTATTTTTTTTAGAATTTCGTGTAAGGATCTGAAAAACATGCTGAGCCAAGTCAACTACCGAGTCCCTAACATGAAGTTTCTACGAGAGAGGCTTCCGGTAAAACCACTACAAAATACACACACGCACACACACACACACGCACGCACGCACACGTATATGGTAATGTAGAGTGATGCTGTGGAGACGAAGTTGATAATTTTCTAATAACAGCATGTCCCGGAGTGATTTCTATTCCTTTACCACCACGGCAGTTTTCTAACAATTGATTTATTTATTTATTTATTTATTTTTTAATAGTAAAGAATGACATCTTTTACAGCTTTTATGTACGCTACCGGTCAAAAGTTTAGACACGCACATTCTTAATATAATAAAGTCAATTAAAACTCTGGAGTGAAACAAGTGGAACTATGGGAATTCTGTCGTGATTAAAAAAATCCAAAATAAATCAAAATAATTTAATATTTTAGCCTCTTCAAAGTCGACGCCCTTTTCGCCTAGAATTTCCAGAAATGTATTCTTGGCGTTTTCTCGAGCGATTTCTTGAGGAATTTCCCCGAGATGCTTTTTAAACAGGATTAAAGGAGTTCCCGCCGACGCCGGACTCTTATCGGCTGATCTAATGAAAGAAACGAATACCTCGGCACGATTATATTTTTGTCTGCGACACCGATTTCACACGTTTAATCACGCACCTTCAGATCAAAAGGTTTTTAAGATCATGAGAAACATTTCAGTCGGGTGTCCAAAAACTTTTGACCCGTAGCGTATTTATAGTTACGTTTATATTCTTTGTGACGAGTTAGTTTCTGTTCTCACCTACGTTATAGCAGCTATAAACAGTCGTTTCCTCACCAGCCTCTTTTTAAATTAAAAAAAATAAATAAATATTTTTTTATATCTCTCTTGAGGTTAATAAGAAGACAAACCACGGCGTGTCGTGTTACTGACAAACCACAAAGTGCCTTTTTCAGTTCTTTTTTCAGATCAGTAAACCGTTCACTTATGCATATCGGGTTAGATTTTCAAATTTTAGTCTATACTCATTTATCATTTAAATCAAAATGCTAAAATATGGTGTGAATAGCAAAAGCATTTAAAAGAGTAAAGATGTGTATCCACAGGAAGGAGTACACACTTAATGTACAGTGTTAAAGTAACGTATTTATACGTATTAACTGGTTATATAATTGTTAAAAGATATTGAATCATTTTCACAGTTGTGTAGCCATAAGTAGTGTTGTTGTTTATTATTATTGATCGTGTTGTATGTTGTGTTTCAGGATGGCGAGTTGAGGAGCGGCGACGTCTCGTATAGTCAGTTTGCGCAGCTGTATCGTAGCTTAATGTTTGACGCACAGAAATCTGTAAGTTGTTTGTGTGTGTGTGTGTGTGTGTTGTGTGAGAGAGTGAGTGGTATGGAGGGGTAATAAGATAATCAGGTTCAACCCCCATAACTGAGACCCGTTCCAGCTGAACCATATATGTGTGTGTGTGTGTGTGTGTGTGTGTGTGTGTGTTCTCAAATGACCACTGAATCAATACTGGGCCCCTTAAAAAGCCTCAACATCCCTCTGCTGAAAGCCATTAGCCTGTCCTGAAAAACACACACACACTGAGATGACCTCTATGTCCAGTGACTAAACAATTCAATCCCATGAGCACTCTCCCTCTCTCTCTCTCTCTCTCTCTCTCTCTCTCTCTCTCTCTCTCTCTCTCTCTCTCTCTCTGTGTGTGTGTGTGTGTTTATCTTTCATGATTTAATCACCGCCGTGTGTCAGGCGTATTATATGATTATTTGCTCATATTGATCAAATTCATTTGCACTACATAGGGCGCCTAACGAGTGCACTAGCCTTTTAACGTATCACGTTTTACGTCTCGTGTTCGTTTTAGTTCCCGGTATAATGTATTTTTGCTTTGGGTTTGTGTGTTGTAGGGATGCATCGATATCAGAGTAATCCCCCCCCCCCCCCGTCCCCCCACACACACACACATGTTTCCTGTGTTACGCGTCAAGGTTTCCTGTGTTACGTCAACTCGGGTATCTACTTTATTTCCAACAGAGGTGATGTGACCGTAATAGCTATGATACATTTTTAATTGTTTGAACTTAGATCAGATTCTTGTTGTAGCCTTCCACAGGCTTCTCACAATCCTTTGCTGGAATTTTCCGCCCATTCCCCCTGACGGAACCGGTGTAACTCGGTCAGGTTTGTGGGCCTCTTCATTTCGGTCCACAGACTTTCTCTGGGATTCGTATTCAGGGCTTCGCGATGGCCGCTCCAACACGTTCCCATCCCTTTTTGCTGTCTTTAAGCCGTTTTGTTGGAACTTCCGAGGTTTGTTTAGGATCACTGTCCTGCTGCAAATCCCGGCCGTGACCAAGTTTGAACTTTCTGTCGGATATCTTGAGGCGTTGCTTCGGTATTTCTAGATCATCCACCCTCCTCCTAATGTCCTCCAGTTTCTGAAGTCCCTTTTCCAGGGACTCAACAGCATGATGCTGCCACCCCCATGCTTCACACTTCAGATTTCAAGCCTCATCCTATTTCCTCCAAAACATAGCACAGATCGTTATGACTTTTGTTTCATCTGACCAGAGAAGACTCCTCCACCAGGTGGCTGATCACCTGCACGCTTCAGTCTGGCTTTTTTATACCAGTCTTGGAGTAGTTGCCTCTTTGTCGTGTGAAGGTAGTGGTGATGCCTCCAGCTCCTTCACCAGTTCCTTCGTTGGTGTCTTGGGGTTCAGTTGAACCTTTCAAACCAAAGTTCCTTCATCCCTGGGAGTTCATTTGTGCCTCTTTCCTGAATGAGAAGTGTCTGTGTGCTCCCAGGATTTGTGTAATTGCATAAAATTGTTTGTAAAGATGTTTCTGGTTTGGCTCGAACCGGACTTGTAGAGGTCCGTAATTTTATTATTATTTTTTTTTTCTTCTTCTCCTGAGATCTTGGCTGAATTGCTTGGATTTTCCCATGGTATCAAGAGCTAAAATGCACCGTCTCTAAATACAACCACAGGTACACGCCGAATTACGACGGTTGGCCAATCTGAAGCTTCTAAAAGTCAATACGTCCATTTCTGGAATCTTCTAGACTGTTTAGAGACAGTTAACGGTGTATGAAGATGAAGACGTTTGAGCCAGTGGAATTCTGATGTTGCGAATTAAAGCAAATGTTTACGCTCTTGCACTACTAGAC
>NC_071269.1:25234207-25249207 GCF_023375685.1 Ictalurus furcatus
AATAGTTAAGTAGGTAATTATATAAGTTATTAATAAATTAAGCTTAAAAAAAGGAAAATAAGTAAATAAATAACTACATAAAATAAATAAGTAAATAAATACATTAAATAAGTGAATATATTGAGGTAAATTTGTTAAACAAGCTCATAAATAAATACATTTTTTAAGAAATAAAATACCATCGCGTGTTTGAGTCCGGTCTGAAACCGGGTGCGGTTTTTATCTGTGACCCTCTACACCAGTTTGATTTCTTCACCTCGTCTCCGTCTTCTCGTCCTCTCGCAGTTCCTCACGTACCTGTTCTCCAAGGAGAACTCCATCTGGGATTCCACACTGGACCACGTGCATCCTGAGGACATGAACAACCCTCTGTCGCACTACTGGATTTCTTCCTCACATAACACGTGAGCTCACATCACACACACACACACACACACACACACACACTCCGTATAGACGTATGATCCCGTAGTGTTCTCATATCATTAGTTAGTGAACTGAATTTTTGTGCATAACAAATAATATTTATCACATTACGCGTTTAAATATAAAGTAGATAACACTTCTTCACAGGACAGTAATAATCCTGAAGGTTGCTTAGAAATAACAACCAAATGAAGGAAGGTCTTAAATCCTGATGATGATGATGATGAATCTAAAACACGTCCTTGTTTCCCTGCACCTGAGAAAGTGAACGACGGAGTGTTGGAGTATATTTGAAGCTTGTTTGCGTTAAATAAATAAGCTCGGAGTTAATTTGTGGGATGAAGGTGAGATCAGAGCTCGAACGCGTCGGTCATGTCTCTGGCGGTCTGTCTGAGCTGTCATTTCTGCTGAAGTACCTGTGAAACCTCACACACTGTGGTTTCACGTCACTTCACGACTACGCCGAAAACAATACTGGTTTGAACATGACCGGCGTCTTCTGCTCGTGTACACCACCACGATGATGTCGAAGTCCTTCTCGACCTTATTTCGGCTGTTCCCGTAGCGTTAAACAGCACACGCGTGTCTGTCTCGGCCCCGAGCCACGTTGATACACTCACGAGTTAGTTTGAAGCGCTCGATGTAGAACGTTCTCGTGTCTTGGACGAGCCGGATCGTGCACTTTTCCCTCAGCTGCTCACTCTGTGGCCTCCGCTGTTTTTCACGTGCGATCCATTCATAGAAATGCGTTTTTCACCGTCGTGAAGTGACGTCACTGACGGAGGGGATATCCACGGTGATGTCACACACCCGACTAATCCGTAACGACAGTCGTCGTCGATCTATTGAAATGCTCGAGTAGTTGTTAGCCCTAGAGGTTGCCTTGTTCCGCCCGGGAGATCCTGCTGTAGGTGTGGTTGGTTTTGTAAATCTGAGGCAGTCTGTGAAAACCCATCAGACGTCGTCGCTATGGAAAGAGATATAAAATCAACCCGATTTGAATATTTCACCGGTATTATTACGCTGAAATGTTTATTTAGGATGCGTTCTAACCGCGCCCTGGCGTCTTCCTGAGAAGCTCAGGAGATTTGTTTCTGCTTGGTTATAATCAGACCGACTAAAGACCTAAAACTTCCCCGGCTAATGATCTAATCAATCAAGTTGTCTGATATCTACATGTCGTCTAATCAGTCTGATGATTATATCGTCATCAAAGCAAAGGGGAGAGCGCTTATACACTCTGTCCAAAGTTTCGAAATGTTGAAATAACGAGATTGAACAGAACAGAAGTGTGTGTGTGTGTGTGTGTGCACGAGTCACAGTACGTTTACATGGACCACAATAATCCGATATTAAGATGATACTCTGATTAAGAAACTAGCACGTAAACAGAGATTATTGAATCCGATTACAGTCCTACTCGGAGTAAACACAGACGGAATTAAGACGTGTGGCGTGTTCCTGTTTTAGTCGCGTTATCGACGTGCGTTACAGACGTGTACACACCTTAATCACACTATTAACGTCGTGTGGGAGTTTCCACCGCATTGTGCGACAGGACACGTACGCACACGGGAGCGCTCGACCGCTTTACGGCGAACAAGAGAGCACGGCTGCGTCCCAAACCGCGTACTTACCTGCTGTGTAGTAGGAGATATACACGTATCTCTATATACTATACAGTAGGTAAGTATGCGGTTTGGGACGCAGCCCACGGCTTCAAGCAGTCGTCTATTTGCACGTACAGCACGACAAATAATGAACCGCACTCGAAGCTTTCGTAAAATTAAAAATAAAAACACCCAAAACTGTATACGGTCCCATAACGAAGACCAGCTGCATGTCGATACGTGAAATTCCGGAGGGACGTCGGACGGCGCTGCGTGGGAACGTAATGACGTGTACCGTCAATCCATCTATGTTCTATAACACGTACAACAGGAACGTGAAAGGAATATTCTAAAAGCGACTCATGTAAACACCTTAATCAGAATATCGTCTTATTCAGAATAAGGTCCATAATTACATCACTGCTGTCCGTGTAAACGTAGTGTCTGATTATTTCTCCACCAGTGGTAGCGTGAATAGAGATCAGGCTCCTGTTTAAACGTCACGAGTGACTTTTACCTGGGGTTGGAGTTGGGGTTCGAGCCAGACGCTCTGTGGATGATGCTGATGATGAGCGTGATCAGAGTTTCCTTTTACAATACTTCTTCTCTTTCTTTCAGTGAACGTAATCCCTACGAAACCTTTTAAATGTGCTTTTCTCCCTGATCACTTTTCATATGCTGTGAAAATTCTCTATTTCTGTAGTTTTATAGAATAATCCAGAGAGGAAAACGTCATCTGCTTTAGATTTCCAGAGTATGTATGTATGTATGTATGTATGTGTGTGTATTTATTTATTTATTTATTAGCGTACATGCTTTGATCAAGAACTGAATACGTTTTGAACTGTAGTCAGGAGAGCTAAAATAAGCAGCTTTCCTCCTATTGACCACGCAGAGGTGTAGAAGTAAAGGCACCGCCTTTACTGCTAGAACAATGCCTTCAGAGCTCAAGCCCTGACTGTAGTTTTAATAAAAGTTTGCACACCCCGGTTAAGCGAACCGCTTACGGAAATGTACGTCGGCCCTCGGCAGCGTCGGATTCAGTGCGACAGAGCGCGGATTGTTGTGTAAACAGAAGCCTGCAGACGCGACGGGAGAGAGGGGAGAGAGAGAGAGAGCGAGGGAGAGAGTGAGAGAGCGTGCGAGTGTGAGCTGTGGGTGTGCGGGAGAGCGTTTTACTACAGCACGCACATTTCCTGGCCCTGACGCAAGTGTCTGTTTTTAGCTACCTGACGGGAGACCAGTTTTCCAGCGAGTCATCTCTGGAGGCGTACGCCCGCTGCCTGAGGATGGGCTGCAGATGCATCGAGTGTGAGCGCACACACACACACACACACACACACACACACACACACACACACACACACACACACACGCACGCAACGCTGGAGTGAAGATGATTCTTTTTATAGCAGTTCATGCAATAAAACCATAAATCCATTGTTCTGTAACTAATAGATCAGCTGTGTATGATAAATGAATAAAGTCATTTATATATCGATATGCAAATAGAGTTATTTATTTATTTATTTATTTATTTATTTATTTAACGCATCGTGAACAGAACATAATCACGTGACCCACGTCATTAATTTATTCCGTATTTTGATGTCGGGTTTCACGTTTAAAAGGTGAATTACTCGGTACACGTATTCATGTGAAGGCGTATGGAGTTATTACAGAAATGAAATCGGGAAGAAAAACTTCAAGTGTTGAGCAGAATAATCGTGATGATCCGTTTAGTCTTTATTGTGCAGGTTTTAGCAAAACTGCTAAAGTCTCAAGTGGAAATCGTGTGTGTGTGTGTGTGTGTGTGTGTTGCAGTGGACTGCTGGGACGGTCCTGATGGGATGCCGGTCATCTATCATGGCCACACGCTCACCACCAAGATCAAGTTCTGTGACGTTCTCATGACCATCAAAGAGCACGCCTTCGTCACGTCCGAGTGAGTGTCCGTGCTGTAGAAGTGCACTGATGCACAGTCGTGTGTGTGTGTGTGAGAGAGAGAGAGGCTGCTAGTATACTTATAAAGTTAACATGCACATGCACTCCTTCTCAAAATATCGTATTTTTACGATCCATGATTAACTATGATTTGAAGTATTTTTAATACTGCAGTTCAACTCGTATCCTGCAGGGGGCAGTAGGTCTTAATTGTGTGTTAGAAGTGCAAAAAGAGTCGTATTGTTGCAGCAGCTGGACAATGTTTCAGTAGCTGAAAAACAACGCCAGCAGTAAAATAAGGTCACGATACAGCAAAGTTGAAGCAAATATCGTCGTTACCGTGGTGATTAAAATGAACGTTGTCTTTACTGTGTCGCTTAAAGTGAATATCATCGCTGGCGTGCTGATTAAAACAGATTTCATGTTTGTGTCGATTTCAACAAATGTTGTCTTTATTGTGGGGATTTTGCGTTGCCGTGGTGATTTCGCGTTTCAGTTTCCTATGTTCTCTTGCTTCTAGATTTCCCATAATCCTCTCCATCGAGGACCACTGCAGCATCGTGCAGCAGAGGAACATGGCGATGTTCTTTAAGAAGGTCTTCGGGGAGATGCTCCTGACGAAAGCAGTGGACATCTCTGCAGACGGACTTCCGTCACCCAATCAGCTCAAGAGGAAGATTCTGATCAAGGTGAGCGCTCAGTGGTCATTCAACAATGAAGAGGGGATTATGGGAAAAATATTCATTCAGCCTGTTCATTGAGTACCTGCGTCGCACCTGGAAAAACACCAGATGTTCAGATACCGTGCAAGATACAGTTATTATAATTCTGCTGGCTTAACAGAGCCAACGCGCTGTTCTTCTTTCGGGGTGCCATTTTTTTTTTTTTACGTATAACTATAACATTCGGTGAAAATGTAAATCCTATACTCCAAAGTATGTTTTCTTTTTTTCCCTGGTATCATACTAGTAGCCACCTGAGATTCCTTAGCAACCGCCAAGCTACAACCTACCAATCTCCTGAGATAACAGTCACTTTCTGCGGCTTATTAGCAGCCATCTAGCAACACCATAGCAACCAAATGGGAATAACATAGGAATCATCACGCAATACTCCAGTGACCACCTGGAATATCATAGCAACCTCCAGGAATACCATAGCAACCAGCCTATCAACACCGTAGCAACCATCTGGGACCCAAAAGCAATCACCTGTAATACCATAGCAACCACTAAGTAACCACCTGGCTTACCATACCAACCACCAAGCAAAATCCTAGCAACCACCTGGAATACCATAGAAACTGCCGAGAAATACCCTAGCAACCACCCCACCTGAAATACCATAGTGACCGCCTAGCAGCATCCTAGCGACCACCTGGAATACCGTAGCGACTCACTGGCAACACCTAAGAAACTACCTGGAATTCCATAGCAACTGCCTAGCAACCATCTAGCAACCACCTGGATTACCATACCAACTACCAAGCAACACCCTAGCAAAGACCTGGAATACTATAGAAGCTACCTAGCAACATCCTAACAACCTCATGGAATACCATAGCAATACCCAAGTAACCAACTGGAGTTCCTTAGCAACCACCTAGCAACACCCTAACAACCATTTTAACCGTTTAACCTTTAAACATGTAGCCATTTCCCAATGACCGTGAAACACTGTAGTACCATTGTAGTAACTCTTATAGCGTGTTTAGTGGTATTAGTACGGAGGTATCTGGTATTTGGTGCTAACCACAAAATTGCTTCCCCTTTTTCATTCTGGTTTCCTCTTTGTCACTTTAATAACGTCAGTCCACGCTTCTGTTAACAGCACAAGAAGTTGGCAGAAGGAAGCGCGTATGAGGAGGTTTCCACGTCCACGCCGTACTCGGAAAACGACATCAGCAACTCCATCAGGAACGGCATCTTGTTCCTGGAGGACCCCATCAACCACGTGAGAACCCGGTTTTATTTCTCCTCGGCGCATAGCCACGTTTCTCAACACGTTTATTACTCTATAAATAAATAAATAAATCAATAAAAACGGTGAAATTCTCACTTCAATCCGAGTCTGCAACCGCATAAAAGCTCTCTCCACTCTTCGGGTGTAGGAGTGGTACCCGCACTTCTTCGTCCTGACGAGCAGTAAGATCTACTACTCGGAGGAAACCAGCAGTATCCAAGGCAACGAGGATGAGGAGGAACACCGCGAGGTGAGCAAAGTTCTGAAAATATCCTGGTCTGTGTAGCGATGGTATGCAGTGTAAGGAAGACAAACCTTCCGTGTCGTCAGATTCACGCTGTTGTCAGACAGAACCTTATTACGATACGAGAGACTTGTACTGGGATTTTGTAAATCAGGTACTTTCAAATCTTTAAACCACACACACACACACACACACACACACACACACACACACACAAAAAACCCCTAAAAGATAACTCGATCTGTGTCTGTGAGAAAGGCAGCCGGTGTTGATCCCGTCTGATCCCGTCTCTCCAGGTCGGGAATGGCATGGATCAGCACGTCAGCGAGAAGTGGTTCCACGGGAAGCTGGGCGCGGGCCGGGATGGCCGTCAGATCGCCGAGCGCCTCCTCTCGGAGTACTGCCTGGAGACCGGCGCTCCGGACGGGTCGTTCCTGGTGCGGGAGAGCGAGACGTTTGTGGGAGACTACACTTTATCTTTCTGGTAAGATTTCAGATCGGTGCGCGACTATTCTTAGAGGAAGAGTTCGTCCATAAACGTAAAGGAACCGAGCGGATGGATCAGCCAGGTTCCTGTCAAAAGACAAAGTAATGATGGTTGTACGGTTGAGTAGCCTGGCAACCTGGTTTTCATCTGACTAAAGGATCTCTCGAGAACTTTATTTAGGAAGCGGACTGACGTTAGCTAAAACGTTATCCACGCGTCGTTATGAATCAGCACGGGGATTAGACTCTAGTGAGGACCTGGAATACCATGGCAACTGCCTAGAAACATCCTAACAACCACCTGGAATAATATCACAACTGCCTAACACCACCCTAGAAAACATCTGTAATACCATAGCAACCGCATGGATTACCAAATCAACCACCAGGCAACACTCTAGTGAGGACCTGGAATACCATGGCAACTGCCTAGCAACACTCTGTAAAACATCCGTTATACCATAGCAATCACCTAACAACCATCTGTAATACCATAGCAACCACCTGGGATAATATCACAACTGCCTAACAACACCCTAGAAAACATCTGTTATACCATAGCAACCATCTGTAATACCATAGCAACTACATGGGTTAACAAACCAAGAAACACTCTTGTGAGGACCTGGAATACCATAGAAACTGCCTAGAAACATCCTAGCAACCACCTGGAATACCATGGCAACTGCCTAGCAACACCCTAGAAAACATCTGTAATACCATAGCAACTACATGGGTTAACAAACCAAGAAACACTCTTGTGAGGACCAGGAATACCATAGAAACTGCCTAGAAACATCCTAGCAACCACCTGGAATACCATGGCAACTGCCTAGCAACACCCTAGAAAACATCTGTTATACCATAGCAACCATCTGTAATACCATAGCAACTACATGGGTTAACAAACCAAGAAACACTCTAGTGAGGACCTGGAATACCATAGAAACTGCGTAGAAACATCCTAGCAACCACCTGGAATACCATGGCAACTGCCTAGCAACACCCTAGAAAACATCTGTAATACCATAGCAACCACATGGCAACTCTGAGCGTTTAGAGAGAAAGTCTCTTGACGATTATGACTTTAGCTAAGCGTGTCCTTATTAAGAACATGACCGAGATATCGAACGTTAGCTAGCTAGCTTCTTGTTGAGCCGTTTTATGTGAGCTCCGCACCGTAGGTTGGCTAAAACTATAAAAACTGGGCATGTTGGCCGTGTGTTCGTGAAGGCTTTGCCGATTCGGACACGCAACAGCACAACGCTACATTTTAGAAAACAAATTCTGACTCGTATTAAAATTCACTGTGGACTCAGTACGTGCGTGCGCGTGTGTGTGTGTGTGTGTGTGTGTGTCCCTCAGGCGTTCAGGTCGGGTTCAGCACTGTAGGATTCACTCTCGCCAGGAAGCCGGCAGTCCCAAATTCTACCTGACGGACAACCTGGTGTTCGACACGCTCTTCGCCCTCATCACACACTACCAGCAGGTGGCGCTGCGCTGCAACGAGTTCGAGATGAAGCTGACGGAGCCCGTGCCTCAGACCAACGCCCACGAGAGCAAAGAGTGAGTCTGAGGGGAAAAAATCCTGTACAAACAACAATTAGCTAAATATTCCTCCGGAATCACAATCCGTGTCATCGTCCTCATTTACATCACACATTTCTCACATTAAACCGCAGCTCGACGTGCTTCACAAAGATACATCAGTAAATAAATAATCCGCAGATGGGACAGAGCAGAAAATAAAATTGTAATAGAAATTCTAAAGATAAGAATAAAGTGATTTAAGAGTTGCAGTTTAAGAAATGTAGCTCAGGATAAAAACATTAAATATATATATATAAATTATATATATTTAAAAAACCTAGATGACGCATTGCCTTTAAAAGTGCACTGTACTAAGTGTACTTCCTTGCACAAGTGCGTGGTGTTAGCGTGTAGCATGCGAACGCTTGCACACCTGTACCCAGTGTGTATAATGTATTTATTGACGTCGGTGTTTCAGGTGGTATCACGCGTGTCTGACCCGGAGCCAGGCGGAGAACATGCTGATGAGGGTGCCGCGTGATGGAGCCTTCCTCGTGAGGAAGAGGACGGAGTTAAATTCCTACGCCATCTCCTTCCGGTAAATTCTGCTCTCTTTTTTCTCTCTCTCTCTCTCACGCTTTATCTTCTTATTAAAGAGCACTTTAACTTTGGGTTTTGGTCAGTCTCTCTCTCTCTCTCTCTCTCTCTCTCTCTCTCTCTCTCTCGCTCTCTCGGCCTGTCTCTCTCCCTCTCTTTCTTTATCTCTGTATCTTCCTCTCTGTCTTTGTGTCTTTCACTGTCTGTCTTTCACTCTTTTGCCCTGTCGGTATGTCTTTCTCTCTTTCTAATTCCGTCCGTCTGTCTCTCAGAGCCGAGGGGAAGATTAAACACTGTCGGGTGCAGCAGGAGGGACAGACGGTTGTTCTCGGGACGTCAGAGTTTGACAGTTTGGTGGATTTGATCAGTTACTATGAGAAACACCCGCTGTACCGCAAGATGAAGCTGCGTTACCCCATCAACGAGGAGACACTGGAGAAGATCGGCACTGCTGTGAGTCTCTCTCTCTCTCTCGCTCTCTCTCTCTCTCTCGCATGCACGCACACACACTCACACACACTCAATTTCACCTACAGGTGAAACATTTTTTTCACATACAGGTGTACATTTTTTTAGGAGCTTAAATGTTGTAACAATTCTAAAGAACTGATTTTCTGTGTGTGCCTGTCTGTCTGTGTGTGTGCCTGTCTGTCTGTGTGTGTGCCTGCCTGTCTGTCTGTGTGTGTGCCTGCCTGTCTGTCTGTGTGTGTGCCTGCCTGTCTGTCTGTGTGTGTGCCTGTCTGTCTGTCTGTGTGTGTGCCTGTCTGTCTGTCTGTGTGTGTGCCTGTCTGTCTGTCTGTGTGTGTGCCTGTCTGTCTGTCTGTGTGTGTGCCTGTCTGTCTGTCTGTGTGTGTGCCTGTCTGTCTGTCTGTGTGTGTGCCTGTCTGTCTGTCTGTGTGTGTGCCTGTCTGTCTGTGTGTGTGCCTGTCTGTCTGTCTGTGTGCCTGTCTGTCTGTGTCTGCCTGTCTGTGTCTGCCTGTCTGTCTGTGTGTGTGCCTGTCTGTCTGTGTGTGTGCCTGTCTGTCTGTGGATTTATTTGCATACACATACCTTGATACTTTTGTATCTGTGCATTTATTGTATCAATTTCTCTCTGCGCCCACTCCGTGTCTGTCTCCATGTCTGTCTGCTCTTTCTGCATGTCTGTCTTCATGCCACTGTCTGTTTGCATATATTTCTACACTTTTGCCTTTCTGTGTGTGTGTGTGTGTGTGTGTGTGTGTGTGTGTGTGTGTGTGTGTGTGTGTGTGTACACAACTTTTGGTATCTCCATCTCTTTGCTTGTGTGTCTGTGTGTGTCTGTGTGTGTACAGGAACCGGACTACGGTTCTCTGTATGAGGGACGGAACCCGGGGTTCTATGTGGAAGCCAATCAAATGCCTACATTTAAGGTAATTTAATTTAACTTTTCATTTTGAGTCTCCGGTTGTTTAGTCTCATTAACAAGAAGCTTGACGATTTTGCATTGTGTGTGTGTGTGTGTGTGTGTGTGTGTGTGTGTGTGTGTGTGTGCGCGTGTGTGTGTGTGCAGTGCACTGTGAGAGCGATGTTCGAGTATAAGGCTCAGCGTGATGACGAGCTCTCCTTCAGTAAAAACGCCATCATTCAGAACGTAGACAAACAGGAAGGAGGCTGGTAAGTCTCTCTCACTGTCTCTCTCTCTCTCACTGTCTCTCTCTCTCTCACTGTCTCTCTCTCTCTCTCTCTCACTGTCTCTCTCTCTCTCTCTCTCTCTCTCTCTCTCTCTCTCTCACTGTCTCACTGTCTCTCTCTCTCTCACGGTCTCTCTCTCTCTCTCTCTCTCTCTCACTGTCTCTCTCTCTCTCTCACTGTCTCTCTCTCTCTCTCTCTCACTGTCTCTCTCTCTCTCTCTCTCTCTCACTGTCTCTCTCTCTCTCACTGTCTCTCTCTCTCTCTCTCTCTCACTGTCTGTCTCTCTCTCTCTCTCTTTCTCTCTCACTGTCTCTCTCTCTCTCTCATTGTCTCTCTCTCTCTCTCTCTCTCTCACTGTCTGTCTCTCTCTCTCTCTCTCTCTCACGGTCTCTCTCTCTCTCTCTCATGGTCTCTCTCTCTCTCTTTCTCTCACTGTCTGTCTCTCTCTCTCTCTCTCACTGTGTCTCTCTCTCTCTCTCTCTCTCTCTCTCTCTCTCTCTCTCTCTCTCTCTCTCTCTCTCTCTCACTGTCTCTCTCTCTCTCACTCACACGGCTCCACTTACAGATATGGATGTTCTGTTATAAGGTAAACACATTATTTGCTTCATACTGCCTCACTAATCCAATTTTCATGTTTTTTATTCAATAGTTCATGACTTAAAAAAAAAAAAAAGCAATAAAACTGAATTAAGAAATCTGGACAATAAAAAAAAATCTTTGAGATCTGGAATTTTTTATGAGGCCTGAGCAAGAAGAGGGTGTGTGATATCACCCGTGATAGATAAACTAATTCTGCTGGTATAGTATAGTGTAGTACTTTATTGTGTAACATGGTGTAGGATCAGATAGAGTAGTGTAGCTTTGTGTAGTATTTTATTGTATAGTGTAGTGTCACATCATAGTATTGCACCGTGTTGTATAGTGTAGTGCAGTATTGTATAGTGTAGAATGGTATTGTGTAGTGTAGAATGTTATTGTGTAGTGTAGAATGGTATTGTGTAGTGTAGTGCAGTACTGTATAGTGTAGAATAGTATAGTGTAGTGTAGTGCAGTACTGTATAGTGTAGAATAGTATTGTGTAGTGCAATACTGTATAGTGTAGAATGGTATTGTGTAGTGCAGTACTGTATAGTGTAGAATAGTATTGTGTAGTGCAGTACTGTATAGTGTAGAATAGTATTGTGTAGTGCAGCACTGTATAGTGTAGAATGGTATTGTGTAGTGCAGTACTGTATAGTGTAGAATAGTATAGTGTAGTGCAGTACTGTATAGTGTAGAATGGTATTGTGTAGTGTAGAATGTTATTGTGTAGTGTAGAATGGTATTGTGTAGTGTAGTGCAGTACTGTATAGTGTAGAATAGTATAGTGTAGTGTAGTGCAGTACTGTATAGTGTAGAATAGTATTGTGTAGTGCAATACTGTATAGTGTAGAATGGTATTGTGTAGTGCAGTACTGTATAGTGTAGAATAGTATTGTGTAGTGCAGTACTGTATAGTGTAGAATAGTATTGTGTAGTGCAGCACTGTATAGTGTAGAATGGTATTGTGTAGTGCAGTACTGTATAGTGTAGAATAGTATAGTGTAGTGCAGTACTGTATAGTGTAGAATAGTATTGTGTAGTGCAGCACTGTATAGTGTAGAATGGTATTGTGTAGTGTAGAATGGTATTGTGTAGTGCAGTACTGTATAGTGTAGAATAGTATAGTGTAGTGCAGTACTGTATAGTGTAGAATAGTATTGTGTAGTGCAATACTGTATAGTGTAGAATGGTATTGTGTAGTGCAGCACTGTATAGTGTAGAATGGTATTGTGTAGTGCAATACTGTATAGTGTAGAATGGTATTGTGTAGTGCAGCACTGTATAGTGTAGAATAGTATTGTGTAGTGCAATACTGTATAGTGTAGAATGGTATTGTGTAGTGTAGAATAGTATTGTGTAGTGCAGCACTGTATAGTGTAGAATAGTATTGTGTAGTGCAGTACTGTATAGTGTAGAATAGTATTGTGTAGTGCAATACTGTATAGTGTAGAATGGTATTGTGTAGTGCAGTACTGTATAGTGTAGAATAGTATAGTGTAGTGCAATACTGTATAGTGTAGAATGGTATTGTGTAGTGTAGAATAGTATTGTGTAGTGCAGTACTGTATAGTGTAGAATAGTATTGTGTAGTGTAGTGTTGTATAGTGTAGTATCATTAGGTTAGTGTAGTATCGTATACTATAGTGTCACTTCATATAGTGTAGTGTAGTGTTGTATAGTGTAGTATCATTAGGTTAGTGTAGTATCATATACTATAGTGTCACTTCATATAGTGTAGTGTAGTGTTGTATAGTGTAGTATCATTAGGTTAGTGTAGTATCATATACTATAGTGTCACTTCATATAGTGTAGTGTAGTGTTGTATAGTGTAGTATCATTAGGTTAGTGTAGTATCATATACTATAGTGTCACTTCATATAGTGTAGTGTAGTGTTGTATAGTGTAGTATCATTAGGTTAGTGTAGTATCGTATACTATAGTGTCACTTCATATAGTGTAGTGTAGTGTTGTATAGTGTAGTATCATTAGGTTAGTGTAGTATGGTATATTATAGTGTTTCTGTTCCTCGCTGCCTTTACACATTATTTTACTTGTTTATTTTTGATCGTACCGTTTTAATCCGACATTACCGATCTTACTCGCGCTCCCAGTGTGTACCACCGCGTCTACACCGCGCGCGAGGAGCGACGTGTCCTGGTTACTCGATGCTCGTACAGGGTTCTCCGTACGGGACACTCGCTAACAGATCGCTTCGGTTATAATAAACGACAGAATCGACACTGCAGGCGCGCAAATACAGCATTTAATAACAAAAAACTGGAATTAAACACAGTCTTTTAAGCAGCTCGCACCAGTTTCCCCCGCATCTTACACACAGTGGAACATGTGTTTATGTGTTTGTGTCAAGGAAATGGTGTGTGTGTGTGTGTGTGTGTGTGTGTGTGTGTGTGTGTGCGCGCAGGTGGAAAGGTGACTTTGGGGGAAAGAAGCAGCTGTGGTTTCCTGCTAATTATGTCGAAGAGATCAGTCATACAGCACTGGAACCGGACAGAGGCGTGAGTGTGACACACACACACACACACACACACACACACACAGAGGAGTATAGGAAAATATTTATTGTTCAGTAACATTTTAATTCTCTTTTCTAAGCTGGTGTAATTGTAAAGAATAGTTCAGTAAAGTTAAGTTTATTGCATGTGCTGTGTTTTATTTGTTGGCTTCAGCTTGTGTTGATGTTTTCTGTTCTGTGTCCTGTGAAAACACACACACACACACACACACACAGGCGGCGGAGAACAGCCCACTGGGAGACCTCCTGAGAGGAAGTGTGGACGTGTCTTCCTGTCAGATCGGTGAGTTTGTTCTTCCTCTTCTCCTGGTCAGAGAAACCGGGAGTCTGTGTGTGACGTCACCCTCTAGTGGCAGTCCTTCGTCATTTCAGTGCAGCATCACAATACCACACACCCGCACATCCACGAGTACGGAATTCTCTCCGATCTGAAGTCAGGAATAAGTGCTGGAGTGTTTTATTCCGCTTGTACTGCTGCGATTTGCCAACAATGACCGTTTTTATTCATTAAAGACTGCGCTTTTTATCTGTTTACGGTTACACTTACTGTTCGTGAAGCACGTTAGTTGTTCTCACTTACGTTCCAGCAGCTTTACCCCGTCGTCCCCTCACCAGCCTCGGCTCTTTCCCTGGAAGTTTATTCGAAAACAAATCGCAGCTTGTTGTGTTTCGGGGAAACGGCGAGGACGTGTAAACTTCTCTATCCTGAAGATGTCGGAAAGCTGTTACACGGCGCTGACACTGGAGACTCCTTCCGTAAATGTTACCTCAACACGTTTTTCCTTACAGAAGACGTCACCATATCAGTGGTTTTTAAAACACGGCGTCCGCCGTACACGTCCCTGAATGAGCCGTTACTATAGAAACCGTAACGTATCAGAACGAGCGTGTTAATATAAACCTGCGCTATTGTCAGAGCCGCTGGTCTAGAGAATTAATCAACACCCGACGACCAATCAGAATCCAGCAGCGCTGTGGTGTGATGTATTTTAACATACAGACTGTTGGTATAAACAGAATCAGCACCCAGCATTATTATAACAAATCCTCTCTCTCTCTCTCTCTCTGTGTCTCTCTCTCACTCTCTCTCTGTCTGTGCGCGTCTCTCTCTCTCTCTCTCTCTCTCTCTCTCTCTCTCTCTCTCTGCAGTGGTAAGGCCTGATGGGAAAGGCAGTCGGCCCCACGTGTTCTCTTTAGTCCCCATGGGTTCTCCACGCTCTGGCACCGTCCTGGACGTCGCTGCCAGCTCTCAGGAGGAGCTGAAGGACTGGGTGCAGAAAATCCGTGAGGTCACCATGACGTCAGAGGCCAAGGTCAGAGACGTACAGGAGAAAGACGTGTACAGAGAAAGAGAGAGAGGGATTGATGGGGAGAAAGAGAGAAAAACACACAAAGGTGGAGGGGGGACAGAGACAGACAGATAGAGGGACAGA
>NC_071269.1:25254207-25361707 GCF_023375685.1 Ictalurus furcatus
CCTCTTTCTCACCCTCTCCCTCTCTCTCTCTCCCTCCCCCTCACTCTCTCTTTCCCTCTCTCTCCCTCCCTCTCTTTCCCTCTCTTTCTCACTCTCTCCCTCTTTCTCACCCTTTCCCTCTCTCCCTCCTTCTCTCTCCCCCTCTCCCCCTCCCTCTCTCTTTCCCTCTCTCTTTGTCACTCTTTCCCTCTTTCTCACCCTCTCTCCCCCCCCCCCCCTCTCTCCCTCACTCCCCCACCCAGCTTGAGAACGGAGAGACGTTGAGTCCGTTCCTCGGAGCGATGGGTGTGATGACGACAGGGAGGGATCGTTTAGGGGACAGTGTGTCCTCCCTGTCCTCCATGTCTCCTCTCCCCTCGTCCCCGGCTCAGGCTCTGGGGTACAGGGGACGCGAGGGATCGTTCGAGTCTCGATACCAGTCACCGCTGGACGACTTCCGAGTGTCGCAGGAAGCGCTACTGGACCACATGGACCCACAGAACCGGTCCAGGTGTGTGTTTAGTCGACACGTCAGTTCCTGTTCTCACGTGCGTTACAGCAGCTATAAACCGTCGTTCCCTCACCGGCCCTCTCTCTCTTTACGTTCATAAGACAAAAAGAAATCGCCGCTTGTCATGTGACCGAGAAACCGCAAAGAAAAGAAAGCTTACAGCTAAACCTCCGGCACTGGAGACTCCTTCCGTAAATGTCAAATAAACATCTCCTTACAGAAAACGCCGCCATATCGACGATTAGACATCCGTTTACGTCGAGCGTCTGCCGTACACGTCCCTCTGAACGAGCCGTTGCTATGGAAACGGTAACATATCAGAACGAGCGCATTAATATAAACCTGCGCTACAGTCAGAGCCGCTGTTCTAGAAAACTCATCACCTTCTGACCAATCAGAGTCCAGAATTCCCCGGGCTGGTTAACATAAGTGACAACAGGAAGTGACTTGTTTCATGGATGTTCTACAGCTGACTAGCTAAACGTAACTATAATCGGATAAATACCAGGATGTGTCGTTCTTTAATGAATGATTGCTGATTATTTATTTGATTAGTGTTTTATTCCTTACTTATTATTCCTTACTGCTGATTAAACTTTGTGGTGGTGATGATGATGATGATGATGATTCTCCTCCCTCCTACAGGTTGATGCGAAGAGCCCGAGTAGGCGGAGACAATCGTGTGTAGCCTCTCCACCCCCAACAACCACCACCCCCCCTCCAAACACACACACACACACACACACACACACACACACATATACATACACACACACACGGCCACCCAGGGTCTGGCTCAAGTGCTGATGATGTCATGGACTGCTGTGAAACCTGTTTCTATGGAAACGTTGTCGCCAGCGCTTTTGGCCTACATTTCAGGCAGAACTCCCACCTCTCTCTCTCTCTCTCTCTCTCTCTCTCTCTCTCTCTCTCTCTCTCTCTATATCTCTCTCTCTGGAGACTGTGTGAGATGAAGACGGTGGGAGGGACGCACGGGGGTCATGCGGCGTAACGAGACACCGTCTGAGTGGCGTGCGCATGCGCGGGATGTTCAGTAGCATGAAGGACTGAAGAAACGTCAACACCTGGGACGGGATTGTGTTTAAAACTACTTTCATTTTTTCCCCATCCCTTCAATCTCTCTCTCTCTCTCTCTCTCTCTCTCTCTCTCTCTGGCATATAGAAATATATAGGTCTATATATAAATATATTATATTTATTCCGGCTCTGCTGTGTACCGGAGAACAGCTGCAGCTGATCTGCTCTCAAAGAGCTTCTCTCCCCGTGTTTGTATTATTTAAAACGCAAATTTTTAACTACCATAATGTGATTCTTTTTCTTTTCTTCCCTTTTTTAATTAATGTGCGTGTTTAACACAAGGGCTTGGCTTTCCCCCCACCCACCCCTTTTTTTTCGTGGTCTCTTTCGTCCTCTCACAGACTGAAGCGTCCACGTTTCCCCCAGCACATCATCACCATGTTTTTCTTTCTTTCTTTCCGAACCCCCCGCCCCCGCTCCCGCCCCCCCCCCAGAGTCGAGCGGAAATCCAGGCAGCCGTAAAGCACAGAGCTCAGGAAGAAGCCCCGGCCTGTTTTTCTTGGATTCTGGCAGGCTTCAGAAAAACGGGACCAGGCAGAGGCTTTTTAATTAATATATATTTTTATTGTTTCGTTGTTTTTTTTTTTTTTTTCTTCTTCTTCTTGATTTATCGACCTGTCATCCTTCTTTTTGTTACGTTATCAGTGTTGGATCATTTTTGCTCTTTTTAAAAACAAGAAAGAGGGACCAGAACGCTAAAAAGGAAACGCTGCCATGTTGCACGTTAGCCTCGTTGCTCGCGTTTCGTGTTTAAACGTGTTTTGTGTTTTTGTTTTTTTTGGACGAAGAAAAAGTTCCATCATTTCAGCTCACTGTTTATTATTATAATTATAATTATAATTATTTTAAATAATCATTATGTATTTTTTAAAAAATGTGTTTTATTTCCATTCGACTCGTCTGTCGCGTTCACGGGAGTCCGTTTCTACTTCTGATGCGACAGCTCGCGTCTAAAAGCGATCCCCGTCTGATCCGATTCGCCGTTACGTTTTATACCATAAACGCTCTTCAGACTGGTAAACTTTCCAAAATGCTGCGTTTCTAGATCTATGCTGTTGAGCTTTCTGGCCCAGAAATAAGCCCCGCCCCTTCCCACCCTCTTCCCCAAACCAACTAGTTGTCTATTGAATTGAGGGAACGTTAAATTCGGATCATTTCAGGTGTGATTCGACTCGCAGGTGCTAGAGGGCTGTAAATAATTACAAACTGCTCCTTTAAACCACGACCTGTTAATGCGTTCACGTAACTAATCCATGACATAACCGGCGCTAAAATATAAATATGGACTCTTTAAGAATTCGTATGGACACGTTTTTCCTTCGTTTCTGGACAGCAGTAGTTCAGCGGTTAAGGTTCTGGCCCGGACTGTGAACGATCGCGTAGTGCAAAATACGCTGATTGCTGCTTTAAGCATTTTTTTTAGTGAGCCATGTGTTTTTAAAGCAAGGACCGAATCGAGCGTACACTGTAGACCACCTGTGAGCTGTAATTTAATAACATCATTAATTAACGCAACAACAGTGCTAGGAACGATGGGATACGTTTCGATGTAACGCGGCACTATGGACCATTCCTTCTTAATTAGAAAGAAGCAGGAAGGGGGCGGAGCTGTGATCATATACGTTTGTTTTGGAGCGGTCAGGAAACAGGAAGTGCGTAATAATAATAATAATAATAATGTAAAACTTCACATTTGTTCCAGCCATGTTTTATGTTTGGAGTTCTGGATTCCATCTCTCCAAGCCCTCACACAATCCCCAATTCCAGACGAAACCGGAACCAGAAACGTGCGCTTCCTGCCCGAGCGCTCGAGTCGCCGTCGCCATTTTGTTTTTGATAAAACTCTGCGCTGTGTAAATCTCTTCCTGCTTCTCTCTCTCTCTCTCCCTCGCTAGCTCTCTCTCGCTTTTCCCTTGCGTGTGCGTTGTGTGAGAGAGTGTGTACATATATATACATATTTATACATTAACGACAGACGGACATGTATGCTTCATTTCAGACATTTTGTTACGATGCTCTTATTTACAAAACGAAGCCTTTTTTTCTGTAATGTGCCTATGCTATATTGAGAAAGGGAAGGGAGGGGTATTACATTTTAATTTTGCCTTTCATATGGAACATATTCAAGCCTGATTAAATAATTAAATAAAGTATTCAACAATGACTGCTTTTGTGTTTAATGTACCCTTTTTTTTTTTTATATAAAAAAAACCCCAGCACGCGTTACATGCAGAGTTTTTAAATGTATTTATTCTGCAAATATCTGTAAAAATTATACAACAATCCTAAAGAGTATTCATAACGCTGAAACACTTTAAACAATAATGAATTTTTTTCTTCTTCTTCTTCTTCATGTTTTTTTTTTTGTGTATTTTTATTACTGCGGTCAGGAAAAAAAAATGTACACAAAGGCAAGGTGATGCTCGAACTACGGAACATGACACGCCTAGACGTTTATCCGTCGTTCGTGGACTTTTTTTTTCTTTCCTTTTCTTTTTAAAAAGAGCTCATGGAGAGCTGTGCAGTATGAATCTTTTCCTGTACCTCAAACCTACACGGGTCCTGGACGACTTCTACGAACATCCATACAGTCTATCATGTATGTCTCTCTCTCTCTCTCTCTCTCTTCGGAGCTGAAATGTTCCTCTCGCTCTTAAAAAAAAAAAAAAAAAAAAAAAAAAAAAAAAAAAAGGGGTGTAATTTAAAAAAAAAAAAAAAAAGAATTTGTCCAGTGACACTTTTTTTTTTTTTTGGGTGGGGGGGGGGGGTGTTTAAAACAAAACAAAAAACAGAAGGATGTCGAGTGCTGGATTCTTCACAAATCTCCAGTAAAAGGCCTCCTGTGGTGGACATCCTACAGCGAGACATGTGTCTCTCTCTCGCTCGCTCGTGGTCCCGCACGCTGCCGCTTCACTCGTCACACTCTGAAAAATGAACGCACGAGATGTAATCAAACCATCTAAATTCTTATTACTGACTACAACAGCTGTGAGGTTAGGGGTGGAGCGATACGACCAAAATATCATCGCGATACCCAAAGGCTTTTCAACGACGCACGACATGCATCCAGACTAGGTGTAGTTTTACTCTCAAACTGCCAGCGGTTGCATTACAGATCTTAATATTTATAAAAAATTATAATAAAAAAACACTTCTTGCAGGTGTTTTGAGTTAATCATGTATATATTCGTGTATTATAAATTCTTTATTCCGATATTTTTGAGACACTGGATGTGTGATGTCCGTGAGCCGTGATCATCGAGATTGAAACAACACGAGGCTCGAAATATTTCACTTTGTGTAATGAATCTCGAATCTATGATTTTAGTTCCACTTTTTGGATTAAATCATGGAAAGAAATGAACTTTTCCACCATGTTCTACTTTTCTGAGCTGCACCTGTGAAGATACTAAAATATGGTTAAGTCTTGATTAAGGAATTCGGGTTTGCATCATGAATAATTGTGATAGCCGTCATTTCAATATGGAGAAAACCCCCGCTCACCTGGCTCGTCGCTGGTAGATATGTCTTCTCCAGTTGTCTTCTTGGTGGTCTGATCTATACTAAGGTCCGTCACTGTCAGCTCCATCGGTTCCCCTTTCACGTCTTCTTCGTCCTGTTGAAGCGATTTTAAGGCAGCTTTGCCTTTGGTCGTGCAGGAGGAAGGTTCCACGTCCTCAGACTTCCTGTCCTCGGACAGTTCGTGTGCTTTTGTTTGTTTTGCGAACCATTTCCTGACCAGTTCCTCACTCAACCCACTGGACTTGACTAGCTCCTCCACCAGGTCCTCCACCAGATTTCCATAGACATTCAAATGTTCCTGAAGGACAGCGATGTCGCCTTTCTGGAAATCCTCGTCTTCTACAATCGACTGATAGTTCTCGAGCCACTTGAGCTGGCCGTTCTTTAGGACGTAGCGACAGTCCCCGAACCAGCGCACCACCTCTGGGCGTGGCAGTCCAGTTTTGGTGATTAACTCGTTGTACTGAGGGCTGCTGGGCCAGTGGGTGCGAGCGAAGGCTTGTTTAAGTAGATGGAGCTGCTCTGGTGTCTTCTTTCCTCGATTTGGTGTTTGGGACAGTGGTGGTGTGGACGTCTGAGAGACAGGAGAAGGCACTTTAGCCGTCTCTGGTTGCGGACTTCCTTCCGTTTCACCTTTTCCGTTGGCTTCGGTGACTTTCAGCATTTTGAGATTGATCTTTATCGGGTTGACCTTTGGTGCCGTCCCAGACGTATCCTCCTTGGTCTGCTGGTTCGTTTCCGACGATTCCTCGTCGTCTTGTTTTTCTTCTGCGGTCTCGGTTTTATCCTTTTCACCCTCCACTTCTTCCTGAGCCTCCTCTTCTTCTTCCTCCCTCTCTGCACGTTCTAACTCCTCCTTCTTCTTTTCAGCCGCCACTCTCCTCCGCCGCTCGGAAAACCAGCCGTGGATCTCGCGTCGAGTCATCTTGGTTTCTGCCCTTAACCTGTCCACCTCTTCCTCGGACGGATCGGAATCCTGGGCAAAGCTTGCCTCGAGGGCACGGACCTGGTGGGGCTCCCTTTCTTTGTACCGTATTGCTGTGAAGTCTGGGGACGGGGGCCGAGGTTGACGTCGGGTAGGCGTCGGCGGCGTCGTTTGCTGTTGCCTTGAAGGACTCAGAGGTACCTGTTGAGGGGTTCTAGGCCTTTCCAATGATGCAGCATTGTCTGCACTGTCTGCAGAGGCACTGTAGGCAGAAGAACTAGTGGCTGTTGATGTCTGACCACCAGTGCTCGATTTTGAGCCCTTGTGATTGCGAAAGTGGTAGCGACGATCGCTGAACCACTTCCGTACCTCACGGACCGTCAGACCAGTCAGACTTATGAGCCTGTCCACCTCCTCTTGACTGGGAAACTGGCTAATGAGGAAGCTCTCCTTTAAGGCAGATAGCTGTTCCTGGGACTTTTTGGCTTTATAAAAGCTGGGATCCAGGAAGCTAGCGGAGGGGAGAGTGCGCGAGTTAGCAGATGCTGGTGATTCTGACTTACTCGGGGTGCCGTCACTGGTGGTCGTGGGAGTCGGACTGGAGCTGGCTGTAACGTTGGGACTATTGCTTCGGCTGCTTTTGCTCTCGTTAGTGTTTCCTTTAGTATCAGTGCTAATATCGGCGCTACTTTTTGCTACGGTACTCTTAACATTAGTGCTGTTTTTGTTCTCGTTAACCGTTTTTCCGTTATTGTTGCTAGGTGTACTGCTTCTGCCATTAGTGCTAGATGTGCTGAGCTTACTGTTGCTTTTCATTTTACCATTGCTGCTGACACCCAGGCTAATCACGCTGGTGTGATTACTCATGCTACAGCTGTTTGTGCTAACACTACTAATAATACTGCTTGTGCTGCTGCTACTGATGGCATTGATTCCACTATTGCTGCTTCCAACACTGCCCACCACCATGTTTAGCCCCTTATCAGCCACCAGGGCAGCAGCAGGCTTAGCCTGCATCATGGGCTTGGTGGCAGCTTGGGGCTTGGGTGTTACAGCCAGGGCAACGGGGGCACTGCTGACCTGTATCCCATTAGAAAGCATGGGCTGTGTGACTATCACGCCTCCTTGGCCAACCAGGCTGCCTTGTAGAATGTGAGGGATGCTGGATGTACCCAGTGAGGCCGGTAGGACTGTAATGGTTTGCTGAGAGGTGCTATGCTGAGTCTGCCGCTGCTGACCAGCAGGGGGTGCTGTCTGTATGATTGTGTTAAACATCTTCCGGCGGGCGTCCTCGATCTCCTCTGGTGACCAGCTAATCCCTTGCTTAAGCCTCTGTGCTGTAAACCAGATTTTGATCTGCTCCTCTGGGTACTTGGTAACTACGGTGAGATAGCACAGCTCTGCCTTGGTCGGGTACGGAAACTTGCTGAAGGACGTTTTCAGGAAGCTGCTGGTATCCATGGATGCATTGTAGGTGGGAATGCTGCTCAGAGGAATCATCACCTTTGGTAGGTTTTTGGAGCTTGACGAGGAAGAATTCGAAGAGGATGAAGTGGATAAAGAAGCCGAAGACGACTGCTGGTGGACGCTTCTGTTCTGGACGACGGACACGACTTGCGTGATGGCCGTCTTAAGCATTGGAAGGGCTCCGGAACCATTGACTATCTGTATCGCTGACGGCAAGGTGACTTTGCTTGCTGCGTCATTGTGTACGATTGTAGGAACGTGAGTGACCGTAACCGCTGGAGAATCGGCCATCTCGGCTTGCTTCACGGTTGTGGATTCATCTGTGGCAGGGTGAGAAACCACGATCCTCTTGGGCTCCGATTTCCCCTTGAGCATTTTCATAATGGGCGTCTTTGTGATGGAGATCTCCGATTCCTTGAAGATAGTTATTTCACCAGGAGCGGCGATGATCATCTGCTCCACGGTGACCTTCCGATCCTTCCTCTTTAGCTGTAGCGTAGTGGTGACAGTACTGGGGTGCACGCGGGCATTGTGCAAGGCAAGACCTTCAAATTTTGCCGCACTCACTCCGCAGTCCACGCAGAAAAAGCTCGGGTCGGCGCGGAACTCTGGATGCCCGCTGTAGACGTGATCGAGGAAGAGGTTCAGGTCATGGGTTTCGAAATTACACGGCCTGCAGGTGTAAGTGCCGTTATCTTTTTGGGCATTACTTGCGTCCTGCCCTGATGATTCACACAAACTATGGAAGGCCTTTTCACTTGCCTCTACCTTGTGGGAGAAACTGCTTTCCTTGACCGCAGGAGAGAGTCTACCCTGCTCAAGATCATCCTGTAGATGCATGGTTTTCACAGGAATCATGCAGGGAATCGTGGACTTCCTCTTGCTCGCCATGGCTCTTGATATGATAGTTCCACCAAAATACCTCTATATGACCAAGAGTCCACGTTTATAATCTGTCCATGGAGAGGACGCTGGTCTGGAACATGACCGTCAGCCCACGACGAGTACTCCTCCTCTTTTATGGGCACGTCGGGATTGTGTTTAAGGCATCACAAAACTGGCCTGTAAAGAACAACAAAAAAAGCAACTATAAGTAAAGACCCCTGTGATAAATTCTTCCTAACATCATCAAAGAGGTGCCGTGAGCACTGCTGCGTTTACACTGCCAATCAATCGCTCAGATCGGATCTTCTCCACGGTCGATACGGGCCACGTTCAAATGAGGTTCTAAATCTGATACCTGGTTATTTTTTGTTCGTTCTGAAGACGGGGGAACGACGTTTTAAAAGACACTACACGGTAGGGTGGCTACCGAAACCAGGCGGTCTGCAAGAACTCCTCGGGAAGTCCTCGGACCACGACAGAACGAGGACGCGGTCGGTCACGGCTCCGTTTCCAAAGTAAAACGCAAACATCGGAAACGACAGGATTGTTTCCTTTCTACAGCTCCAGTGACGCCACTGGCGAAAGGTCCCTATTGGAGGAACGCGGGAATCAGATATACGTCAGGCTTTACGTATAACGCGTGTCGTACATGAGTATTGGACTTGTGCATCACAATGCCCCCGATGTAAATGCAGTCTTGGAGACAACTCTAAAGAGACATAGAGACTGCAGAAGCCGGTGTCATGCTATTCAGGGCTAGAAAGCAATCGAGGGTTACTTTTACGTCTGCCAGAGTTTCAAAGAACCTTTTATGGCCTCTTGTTGAGTTTTTTCGAGTGCTTGCAACCAGCCAGTTCCCCTCCTCCTCCTTCTCATTGTTACCACTTTCCCAATACAAAGCGAGGACCTAAAAAGGGACTGCATCTCGCTAATCACTCCAGCACAATGTCTGAAGGGCTTGTACTTGACTAATTTGAGTTTGGAAATAAGCTAAAAAGGACATTCAGGAAGCTTCGTTTCTTTCGCGTGTCTTTCAGACACGTGATAATAAATAAAGCGATTCAAAACAAAGTGTGCTCCTGTTTAATCCAGCCCAAGTTCTTTGTTCTAGATTAGCCTGGACGGTCACAATTCCACGGAGATATTTAGTAGAGTGAAGCAAGTTACAAAAAGTGCAAAGAGACGAAGAGCCTAAATAATCCGTACGGTTTCCGGAAGACCCGAGGCTAACGGTAATGGACGACGCGCAAAAACAATAAACACGAATACGTCCAGACGACAGCGGGCATGTTTACATGCAGACTAATATTCCGTTAATAATCCGACCGAGCGCCAAGTTGTACAGAGGAACCCGAATTTCTATCTGATGGAACGGGGAGGATAACCCTTTTAATAAAAGGTACAATAGCCGTGTGAACCTCAGTGTTTGACGTGATTGACGTTAATAAAGTCGGTGCCGATTTTGAAATCGGTCAGATGCTCAGTGAGGACGCAGTAGGGGTGGGCGAATATGACCAAAATATCATATCACGATACTTGAAGACATTTCTACGATGTTTCACTTTTGTACGTATACATGAATAACCGAGAGGAATACGCCGATTTAACGTCTACGAAAATAATCAGCTTTGATTTTTTAATATATACTAATTTTTAAAAAAATTTTTTAAATCTGTTGTTGATGTTACATTTTTTTACTGAATCTTTTCAAAAGGTAGAATGTTTTACAGAATGTTTTACAGTGTAAATTTTATTTTTGTAGACATTACATAAAAAGGTATATTAAACTTAATTTTCCCCACAGGTTTTATTTATTTATTTTTTGGTAATCCAACAGGACTGTTTCTCTGGAAGTTTCTCACCGAACCCATATTTCGCATATAATAAAATGTTTTTTTTACACTGACGTACTCCAAAATTAAACAATTTACAATAATTCCAATCTCTGCCATATGTTAAGAGGATCTGTTTTCTCCAAAATCCGAAATATTTGGTGATTTGGCTGGTACCCGTTTGATTCCAATACCGGGTATCGGATCAGTGCCATCTCTAGTGTCAGCCAGAGTTTATCCCAGCTATTACGCGAGTGTTTGCGGTGTACGTTAATAACTGAAAGGCACCAGTTCCTGGCGTTAGCTCAAACTCGGATTTAAAGGCTTTTAATCGGTATCCAAGTACAAAGTAGTCCGCTAACACTTCAACGGTTTACCTCCGGACGCATCCGATTACGATTACGACGGTCTACGATATCGGATTCTTATCTATAAATTGTGATTTAGACGCGGCGTAAGTCTAAACGTCCAGAGCACCGTCTGCTCGTATAACGCTTATGGCTAATTCATTCAACTGGAAGCTGGTCATGTCCTTGGAGACAACCTGCAGAAATTTTTGGATTTATAAGATTAGAATATATATAAGTGCATGCCCATATTCATAATAATTTAGTGTTGATCGGCTGGCCTACGTGTAGATCTGAGCACCGGTACAGTATTAAAATAAAATAATAAATCAAATAAGCTTGCCCAAATGGGAACACAAAGTACTCAATAGATTTTTTTAAAAAGTCTCGGCGTGGTACGGCTCGATTCGGCTCGCTTTACTTTACCGAGCTCGCCTTCACGCAGGAATAACGTTGTATTATGGAAGCCCTGTACAAACGCACGCTCAGGCCGCGTTCCAAGCTCCTTTCCTGTTCCCTGGACACGGACCCTACGAAGGAGGATGTAAAATAACGGCGTCGTAGAACCTACGTAGTGCTCGACGTGACCGAGTTCGATTCAGAACCACTCGTTAAGGAGAAGTCCCTACTCCCTCAGCGCGCGTTTAGTATCGGCTCGGCTCGCTTGGAACCTCGACCGACGTGGTACTAATAAAAGTACCAGGTACTATCCACAGTGGAAAGCCCCTAAAAAAGCGAGCCGAGTCGAGTCGAGTCATAGCGTGCGGTGGAACAGCGTCACTTGATTAGCCTGAAACGTTAAACGGGCTTCTCTCCAAACACGGATACAGAAATGCAAAACGCTCGTTTTTCATAAACGCAAAAAAAGCACGTTGCTCATTTTTGCATACAGTTAACTCCTCTCAGTTTCACGCACTCGGGTACAGTCAAACCTTTTCTTTTTGTTAGCACGTGGACTAACGGATCACGTGATACCGACCGCTAGCTATACATGAACATTTTTCTAGCTAAAAAAACCAAAAAAAAAAAAAAAAAACAGGAAAAGTTTTGATACCCCGAGTTGTCTTCTATCGGCTCACGAGGACGAGGCCACAAATTCACAGGTCAAAGTTCACCTGCATAAAGTCGGCGCTAAGCAAAAGCCTGCAGAAACAAATCCGTCTTTCACAAGTGCCCCTGAAATCAGAGTTGATGTACGACATCTATATCCAGAAATAAATAAATAAATAAATAAATAAATAAAATTAGTTTTGGATATGTTCGTGTTAATTTTATATTTTGTCAATTTTGGGAAAAATTGTAGCCTCAAACCTACACTTTAGACAATGTATGTCCCGCCTCTGGGGGCGTGTCTTGTTTTACAGTGGCAGCTCATTGGACGCAAACATGGTTCGTTTATCGTGCATCACGTCTTAAACGCTATTGGCTGTTGAGTAAATCGGTCACGCGCTTCAACACGCGGTCGCTCCGACTTCCTGCGGAACTTTACGGGTACTTTTAATCGACCCGACTTACTCCGGGTGAAAAGAAAAGAAAGAAGACATATTTAGCAGAGTAGAACATTTTAAAAATGAATTAGCTCGTTAAAATGAAGAACTGATAAATAGTTACTCAATAACATTTACGTTTAGAAAAGCAGAAAGATTTGGTGTAAATATGGTTGAGGTTAGGCACGGCGTAGTAAAGGGAACCCGAACTGAACAAAGACGTGTGTGGAATTTCGGTTTGGCGCCAAACGTACGATACGAGTTGAGTCTGCGTTCTGGACGAGCTCGCAGTCAAGTCATTCCACATGGATGTGCGGCCCAGACGACGTAAGCGTAGGTCCTCACGGCGTAATTCCTCGTCTGTTACGACTTGCTCAAGAACAGAAAAAAAAAAAAACCTCGCTTACGAGTTTGAAAAAGCAAGAAAAACAAATATTATTCACTCGAATTAGTTTAATATAAAGGAACGAGACGTTACCGGCGTAGTCGTGTGGCTTTGACGGCGTACGGATACAACAAAACCTCCGGGAAAGTGTGAAGTCACCGGAACTACTTCTCTCATTTACCACATCGGAACACTTTTATTGCCGTCTATACTGTAGCAAGATATTTTAAAAAATGCTAATTGGCAGAATCCATCTGCACTCAGACTAATTCATTCTCGCCAAGAGGAAATCTTTCAGACGTCGTAAACGTATCTGCTACGGACGCAGTAGACGGCGATGACGGCGAAAGCGTATCGGCGTGTTCGTTTAACGCGAGGTCACGACAACACGGACGAGAAATAGATCAAGAAATGGATTGTGGACGATCATGTGACCACAGCGAGATCATTCGAGGCCTCGAAAACAACCCGGTGGTGTATTTTTATTCTTCGCTCACAAAGTGCTTTGATCCTCTTTCGGTCGGGTTGCAATCCCGGCGGCTTAAGAAGCCGACGAGGGAAGCCAGGATCCGCTGCGATGGAACCAGACCAGCTTTATTCTTTCTCCACCTCTCTTCCTTTCCTCTCCAGAACCCGGGAGATGGAAATGCCCTCTGGTTTGGGCCTCGCTGCCACTCAGTTCTGCATGACGGGGCACGGCCTCGCCGAGCCTGCAGGGTCACATGACCGACACAAAAGGGGGTTGCGAAGTGGGCAGAGCCTACCGTCGATCACGTGGGTTGAGCCCTGAGGGAGGAGGAACGAGGGAGTGAGGAGAAGTAGGGGGTTGGGCGGATCGGCTCAGGCTGGGGTGAACCGGTGTGTGTGCGTGTGCGTGTGTATGCATGTGTGTGTGTGTGTGTGTTGGCGGGGGTTGTTAACTGTCACCGGGCAGAGGAAGCGCTGAGGTGTTTCTGTAAGGAATTTTCAGCCCTGATACCCCTCCTCCCCTCCCATCAAAAACCCCCACCACACCCACCCCCAGTCAAACAATCTCACGGTCATTCTCTCTCTCTCTCTCTCTCTCTCTCTCTCGCTCTCTCTCTCTTTTCTGTCTCTGTCACTCCCTCCCTCCTTCTTCTCCCCGCTTTCTCCTCCTCCTCCTCCTCCTCTTCTCTGGCACAGAGCGAAGCCTCTGGAATGTTCCGCCTCGGTCCGTTCGGCCAGCAGCCAACCTGAGAACCACGCTGCTTGTTTAACGGATCAACCGTAGACGCTCGCCGGTGAACGGCGGACGAAACATCGAACGCCGGTTGTGGAAATTCCAGATGTTTATCGGCTCAGAAACCCGCCGTCTCGCTTTAAACGCGGCGTGAAACCGACAACGCGGTTCCTCCGCGACGTGCGGGTCTGTCGCGAAATCACGATCGCTTGTGTTCGAGCGCAAACCGACGTCAAAACAAAACCGGCCCCGCCTCGTAGTTCGCTCCCATGGTTACTCGTCAATTTCGCCATTTTTTTCACCACACCGAGACCGCTCATATCACGTCTCATAACTTCATATCGTGTCGTATCCCGCCTCCCCCCAGTAGACGGGCCACCTGAGTGAAACCTCAGCGTTCGCCATTTCTGCGCTACGTTCTGTTGAAATGGCGAGGAAAACCACGACGTGAGAATTTTGTTTCGTGTCCCCGTATAGGCCCCGTCACGTCTCCGAAGCGCCTCGCTGACTCGAGCCACGTGACTCTGTCCCCTCCGTAACCCCGCTGATCTATTTTAGAAAGTGTTCATCAGGGATCTCCAGATGGACAGATGGATAGACAGGTTTGAGGTTGTCCAACAGTGTGTGTGTGTGTGTGTGTGTGTGTGTGTGTGTGTGTGTGTGTGTTCATGGGTCCGTTCCACCGAGTTTGTAAAGACGCACCCCCCTCAAAGAAAAAAAAAAAAAAAGAAGCCTGACTCGTTCCCTTCCCCCAACCTTCGCTCTTTCCTCAACAAGTTCGGCCCAGTCTGCAGGGAGACAGGTCGACTACGCCACTGGTGTGTTACTGTCCCTATGGCAACGGGCCACCCTCAACCCCCCATACTCTCCCTCTCCCGTTTCTCTTCGTCTTTCTCTCTCTCTCTCTCTCTCTCTCTCTCTCTCACACACACACACCCCATTACGTTCCTGGCTCTCGCTGGCTTGTTTTTTCCTCACGCTCCTGTGAGCGGAGAGTCCAGTCCCCGCTCCTATTTCAGCGTGGTGTCCATGTCTCTGAGGTGTGGCTGTGCTCGTGCTCGTGCTCGCCTGCGAACTCATCGTCGCCCCGTTTAAGCGCCTCACGGTTTTCGCGCACCGGCCCGAACCGGGTTCGCGTGCTTGAGCGAGACCGTGTTGCTTCATTCCATGATTTCATCTTTCTGAGCACACCTGGGTAAAAACTACAGATTCCCTTCAGTTATATCTATCGCCTCTTTTGGAGGAAACAGAAGCAGCAACAAGAACAACATGGCCCTGTTTCAGTGTGCGCCAGAAGCCTTTCATTGATGGCTTCATTTGCTTTTCAATGAGCGAGCGCAGTGGCGTAAAAAGCTCCCAGAAGAGTGTCAGTGATGTCGTTCGGGCCGGTTCAAAGGTCCTGATTAACATCGGACCATCATTCTCAAGCCGCTGCCTTGGCTGAGAATCTGCTCTTCCCAGCGCCTACGGTGTTAAACCTCAGTTTTGGAAAGAAAGGAGGATGAGAGGAGGGGAAAAAAAAAAAAAATGGCGGCACACCATGCGCTGTGCTGTCCGACCTAAAATGGCTGACATCACAGTCTCTTACCCAGCGAAGCAGTGCAACGCCAGAGACTCAGCACAGGGGCCCGTCCTGATTTTAGCGCCGCCGAGCCCTCCTCGCTCGCTCGTTAGATCGGTAGGAAGATTCTCGTTTGGGGATTGTTTGTAGATTTGCACTCGCCTACCCTGAACTGTGGAAAGAACAACGAGTCCAACAAAAACAAAGACCAGTGAAGAACTAAAGAAAAGAAAATAAAAAAAAAAGCATCATATCCTGTCTACGCAGAACTCGTCCTGTAATCAGATTCCCAACATTAGCGTGACTTTTATATCACGCACGCTGTTGCGCAACACGGCAGCCCGAAACACGTCCGGATTCATCTGTGGTTGGAACGATGTGACATCAACGTGTGGTGAATAATCGAGGCCCAGACGTCATCTCTCCACCAGAAGGATTCGACGTTGTGACTTTCAACACGTTAAATCTTTACAGGAATAACGTGCGAATAAGAGCAAAGTCGACCGGTTTTATGTCGCATACACAGAGACTGTCTCTTTAAACGACTGATTGATTGATTAATTAATTAATTAATTAAAGTGATGCTGAACTCTCAAATCTGATTGGTCAGAAGGTGTTGATTCGTTTTCCCCGAACAGCGGTTCGTTCTCATACCCGCTCATCATTTCTATGGCAACGGCTCGTCCGCAGGTACGAAAACGTGTGTAGTCGTCGATACGGTGAAGCGCTCTCCAAGCAGAGGTTTAACAATTAACGGAAGGAGTCTCCAGTGTCGGCGTTAAAGCTGTAACCGGTGACGGAACGCGAGTTTATAGCTGCTATGACGCAAGTGTGAACGGGAACTAACTCGCTTCACGGGCCATGCAACTATAAACGGATAAAAACCACGACATGTTGTGTATGTTTGTTTTTTTTTTTTTAAAAAGTTGTAACGGTTGGCGAATTGGTGCGGTGTAAAAGGAATAAAACCCGACGACGTCGCAGACGGCGTTACGGTGTACGAGTTAGATCGCGCCACCCTGCCGTTGATTATTTTCCTATCGCAGCAGGCCGTGCTGTGTTTAATTCCTTACTTGGTGTAAAAATCTCAAACGCACAGTAACGCAGGTGAGCGACTTCCTATTAACGTAGGGTCACGTATTAAAAACAGCGTGATGAGCGTGCGTGTGTGAGCGTGCGTGTGTGAGTGTGTGTGTGCGGACTGGCTGTATTCCCAGTACTCGCACACACCATCTCATGGCCTACCCTTCATTTAACGCTTTGCATATTAGGGAGGTGAAACAAACACGGGTTTAATTGTGAGGCCGAGACTCCAAGACTCGTCCCAGAGCTCACACTTTTAACGCAGGATTTTAAAAGGATCTATAAAGAATAGGTGCGAGAACGTGTGAGCACGCAACTCCTGGCCAGGTGCACGTGAGAGCGAAATGATATCCCATGATTCATATTAATGCATTATTACTATTATTGTTGCTGTATTTTAAATTCTCATCATGGCCAACCATCAAAGCAGGAGAAATGGAGTCATTACTGCAAGAATGATCAGTTTGAGAAGGTTTTACATCATTAATGAGATATACATTATTATATACACACATGTAAATATATCATTTATAATATACACTTCTCACATGGAGCAATAATGAGACAGGCACTGGGTTAGTTGTGTGTGTGTGTGTGTGTGTGTGTGTGTGTGTGTAGTGTGTGCGCATACAAAAACAAACCCAGACCCCAAAAATCTGGCTTATACCCCCCATATACATACACACACACACACACACACACACCTCCTGTCGCCATTTTCCACCACACACTCCCTGCACTGAACCACACTACAGCCAAAACAGGCGCATACACAACTCTGCGCCACACACACACACACACACACACAAACACACACGAGAGACAACATAAACACTGAAACACAAACTTACCTACCGCGCGCGCTCTCGATTTTCAAATGCAGGTGACCCCTTCAAGCTGAACTCAACAATAAAAGCGTAAACGTAAATAAATAAGGTGGTGCGCGTGTCCCGGAGGGCCGGAAGTGGACCGCGGGTGAGAGATCTCTGCGTGACTGAAGAACTGGAGATGTTGGACCGACCGACACACACACACATACACAAAAAAAACACCCCCTTTTTCTCTGTCGCGTTTATTCCAATCGCTGGCGCTTGAAAGAGGGGAAAAGAAACTACGTACGTGCGTACGTACGTACAGACGTAAGCCGGTCACGTGGTCCGCGCGTCACTAACTCCCAAAGCGCCCCCCCACCCCCAACCCGCTCGGGCGCGCGTGAGCTCATGGAAAGATCGGCAACCGACGTCCGAACCCGCGTGCGCTCTTTCTCTCTCTCTCTCTCTCTCTCTCTCTGTTTCTTTCTTTCTCTCTCTCTCTCTCTCTCTCTCTCTCTCTGTTTCTCTCTCTCTCTCTCTCTCTCTCTCTCTCTCTCTCTCTCTTTCTTTCTCTCTCATCTCTTTCTCTCTCTCATACTAAACAGGAAAGGTGAATAGTATGAGTCCCGGTGTGATGTGCTGTCTCCACGTACTAGTTAGTAGGGTAGTATGCGTAGCTGTTTGATTTTTTTTTTTTTGTATACTACTGTTTGTTTTTGTTGCTGTTTTTAGCACGCTATTTAGTATGGTTGTTAAAATATCTCATTTAAACTTCAATTTCGTAAAATTAAGACCGTTTTTAATACTGTTTAGTAGAGTAGTATGTGTAGCCGTTGAAACTCCATTTTAAATATATGGCGGATTTAGTACACTAGTATGGATCATTAAAACGGACTATTTAAACTTTGCTTTGATCAGATTAATGACCATACTATTTAGTAGAGTAGTATACGTAGCCGTTGCACCATTTTAAACAGACGGTGTGTTTGGCACACTATTTAGTAGAGTAGTATTAAAATTGGGCAATTAAAGTTCATTCAGATAAGATTAATGACTTTTTCCATACTATTTAGTATAGTAGTATGCATAGCCTTGAAACTCCATTTTAAATAGATGGCGTGTTTGGCACACTATTTAGTACACTAGTATGGATCACTATATCGGACTATTTAAACTTGGCTTTGATCAGATTAATGACCATACTATTTAGTAGGGTAGTATACGTAGCTGTTGAAACTTGATATTAAACAGCGTTAATTTCTTTTTTGCATACTACTGTGTTTGTTTTTTTTAGCACACTATTTAGTGTGGTTATCAAAATATATCATTTAAACTGCAATTCCATAAGATTAAGAATGTTTTAATACTATTTAGTAGGGTAGTATACATAGCTGTTTAAAAAGACGGGGTGTTTGGGACACTATTTAGTACAGTAGTATGGGTTATTAAGATTGGTTAATTAAAGTTTATTTTGTAAGATTATGGACATTTTTTCATAATTTTACACACTATTTAGTAGAGTAGTATACGTAGCTGTTGAACCAGTTTAAACAGATGGTGTGTTTGGCACACTATTTAGTAGAGTAGTATTAAAATTGGCCAATTAAAGTTTATTCTGATGAGAATAATGACCGTTTTCTCATACTATTCAGTAGAGTAGTATGCATAGCCTTGAAACTCCATTTTAAATAGATGGCGTGTTTGGCACACTATTTAGTAAACTAGTATGGGTCACTAAAATGGACTATTTAAACTTTGTTTTGATCAGATTAATGATCAGTTTCATACTCTTTAGTAGAGTAGTATACTAGAGTAGTGCACATGGCTGTTGAAACTTAAATTGAGTATTTTTTTTTTTTAGCATAATAGTGTAATAGCACACTATTTAGTATAGGTCTTAAAATATCTAAAATAATATATAGTATGTGTAGCTGTTTAAACCGATGGCGTGTGTTTGGTACACTATTTAGTACAGTAGTATGGATTACTAAAATTGGCTAATTAAAATTTATTCTGATAAAATTAATGCGCACCCCCCCCCCTCCCCCCCCGATACTATTTAGTAGGGTAGTATGCATAGCCGTTGAAACTCAGTTTTAAACAGATGTGTTTTTACTAACAGTGTTTTTTAAATATGGCATACTAGTATGTTTGTAGCACACTAGTTAATATGAATGCTTAAATCTCTCCTTTAAAAGCGACTGTTTCTCCTTAGTCGAAATACTATTTAGTATGGTAGTATGCATAGCCACTGAAACGCCATGTTAACCAGCAGCACAGTAGTATACATACTATGTAGTAGTGTAGTACACACGTTTTGCTTGTATAGCCATGGAAACTTTGTTTAGTGTACTATTTTGACACACTAGTATGTATTATTTCGTAATTATTAGTAGCGTACAATTTTTACATACTAAGTATGTTATGTTAAGAAAATATGCACAAAAAAAGCTTCATGTAAACTGATAAAAATGATCAGTGCTTCCTTTTCATACGCATACTTTTTTTTTCCACACACCATTTACCACAGCAGTTGAGATTGAACTTTCGTTATGATAACATATTTAGATATTGCTCATAGATGGAATAGTATTTTAACAGACTGTATAGGATAGGATAGTATGCAGTTTTGTTCACTGAAACTTCAGTTTTAAAAAGGAAAAAAAGCGTACTAATTTCGGTGTAGTAAGGTAAATATCTTGGTATTGCCAACGACTAGAGATAAATTAATACACACAGGCTTCTAGAATAATGATAAGAAAGGCATCTGTTTAACATAATGGAAATAAAGAGAATAAAAGGATGTTTTTTTTCTGGCTGGAGAGTCGCCTATAGAGCTGGTGATAATTAAATGATTCAAAACAATTTGTCAGACATCTTAGACCTCAGACACTTTAAAAAGCCTTCAAGAACCAGATTAAAGTGAATTAAAGTGAGATTTCTGGTTTAAAACCACCTTTAAATAAATAAATAAATAAATAAATAAATAAAACAATCCCGTGTGTTGCAGTAGCGACGCCTCACCTCTAGAGGAGCCTCTCATACTTATCCGAGAGACCCATGCCTCAATCTGATTGGCTGAGAACGCAGACGTCGCACTCGCTGATTGGACGTGACCTCCGAGGGTCAACCCGGGTGTACGCATGCGCAGTCAGTGTCCCCCTTCTCAAAGCGTCAATTAGAAGCGTCAGCAGTGTTAAATCCTGTGAAGTCCTAAAGCACGGCGAGAAACAAGAGAGAGTTAATAGATTTATTTTCTCACTCGGTGTTTGTTGATAAAGGAGTGAAGGAGTGAAGGAGTGGTGGAGGATGACTAGCGGCTCGAGTAAGAAGAAAGAAGAGGTTCATGTGGCTAACGGAGGGCTGAAGCAGTCCACATGGAGCAAAGCGCTGAGCAGTAGAGCTGTGTGGGACGACAAGGTGACACACACACACACACACACACACACACACACACACACACACACACACACACACACACACTGACTGCAAAGAAATAGACTTTAAAATCCGTTCGTTTATAGTGTTCATACGTTTCACTGTCAGCATTAGCTTAAAGTTTAGCTTACATGCATTGCTAAGCTACCTGGCTAATTAGCTTAAGCTGCTACAGTTAGCATCTAAGCTAGAAAGTCAGGGACTTTCACAAAATATTATGAATATAATTATAAATAACAGAAAACATAACTCTAACGAATTATAATATATAATTACTTCATCAGAATTTTCTATAGTTATGAAAAATGTATATACATATAATCAATTACAACAAATACAGTGAAAAATTATATATATATATATGTATTAATATAAATGCTAAATTATTTGTAATATTACAAAAAGCACATATACTAAAAAATATAATAATATTGTAAATTATAAATTCCAAACCAAAAAAACCTCATTATTTATTAACACAGAGTAACAAAAGAATAATAATAATAATAATAACAAATGACTAATTTATCATTGGTAAAAAAATAAACAACCAAATGATAAATTATTTTTATCATATAGTGAAGAAAAAAATATCTATATAATAATGTTATAAATTATTCATGATTGTAAATTGAATATATATATATATATATATATATATATATATATATATATATATATAATATAGAATGTATTTTATAGAATATATTTATATATAAGTAAAATAACAACAAAATTGACATTATCATATAGTAAAAATATATAAATATAATAACAATTTGTTTTATTTATTAACCTACAGGAAAATATATAGAACTAAGTAACAAATGTATTATTAATGTATTATTATTTAATCATTTTTGTTCTATACCGACTGGTAACTTGTAGAATATAATAATTAGACTCTGTATGTATAACTTATTATATTTATGATTTATTGTTTATTTTATATATTTAATATGTCTTATAAAACAAATCTAATATTGATGAGTAGGATAAAATAAGTATAATTGTATTAAAATATTAATAACAAATTATAATACATTATAATAAATAGTTTGTGATTGTTATGAAGAGAATCTTTTTTGTTCATTATTATTTAATATTAGTTAGAAAGTGGTTTTAACTCTTTTTTTCAAAAAATTTCACTCTTTAAAAAAAAAAAAGACAATTAATTAAATGAAATGTTTTTTTTTTTCTTCTTTTTTTTAATTCTTCCATTCTTTTTTTTTTCTTCTATTTTTGTTAAATAGCTGAGAAGAACACGGTCAGGAGAACGATAAAGAAATTAAAGAATTAAAAGTGTTTTTAAATAATTATTTTCTGAATGAAACACTGACTGAACAAATCGAATCAAAGTCAGTAAATTAACGTAGATTTATTAAACACTGAATATTTATTTATTAAAAAAAATACAAAATTAAAACGTTTCAATGTCTTTCCTTTCTTTCTTTCTTTCTTTCTTTCTTTATTTTAACAAAAGCTAGTGTTTAGATAAAGTGTTAGTAAAAGTGTTTGAAGCGTACTACACATACACTATATGGCCAAAAGTATGTGCACCCCTGACCATCATACACGTGGTTCTTGTTTTTTTTTTTTTTTTTTAAATGATTAAAGTAATAATATAAGTATATATAATATTTTTTCCCTACAGGATGAGTTTTTAGACGTGGTGTACTGGTTCAGACAGATCATCGCCATCATCCTGGGAGTCATCTGGGGCGTCGTTCCGCTGAAGGGCTTCCTGGGAATCGCCATGTAGGTGTCCAGTCTGTTAGCTGAAACACTCTGTCGCTCTCTCTGTCGCTCTCTCTGTCCATCGCGCTCTCTCTCTCTCTCTCTCTCTCTCTCTCTCTGTCTCTGTCTTTGTCTGTTGGTCTCTGTCTCTCTCTATCTCTGTTTCTCTCTCTCTGTGTCTCTCTGTCTGTCTCTCTCTCTCTCTCTGTCTCTGTCTTTGTCTGTTGGTCTCTGTCTCTCTCTCTCTGTTTCTCTCTCTCTGTGTCTCTCTGTCTGTCTCTCTCTCTTTCTGTCTGTCTGTGTGTGTGTGTGTGTGTGTGAGAGAGGTTTTTTTTTTATTATAGATGTTTTAAAAGAAATATTACATCACCATACATGAAGATATTTCTGTGTTACACGATAAGTCTCATGGTGTGTGTGTGTGTGTGTAATGATAATATAGAAATATAAAGTAACATCCAGTAATACAGTAGTGTTGCATTAATTAAAAAGTGCATTTATTTATTTAACGGATGCATGCTTGTTTCAAAAGTGTATATATATATAAGATTTATTTAAAATGATTATTTTCATTTTTAACATTGAAAACGGGAAAAAACAGAACATATGACACTTTTTAAGATTAATAATAGTGATTATAGAAATAATAATAATAATAATAATAATGTAATGTAAATAAACAGTGTAATGTTCTGTAAAGACGTTTGATTAAAAGTGGCCGTGCCTCACCGCCGCTTAAAAATTTCATATAATAATTCAGATTAACGCTAAGAATAATGGATAAAATATTAATAAACTAAACAATGATGACAGATTTATACAGAAACACAATGGAATGCTTCATCAGGATCACTTCTAATACCCGTCTACTGTATAATAATAATAATAATAATAATAATAATAATAATAATAATACAGTATCTCTCAAAAGTGAGTACACCCCTCACATTGTTGTAAATATTTGATGATATCTTTTCATGTGTCAACACTGAAGAAATGACACTTTGCTACAGTGTAAAGTAGTGAGTGTACAGCTTGTGTAACAGTGTAAATTTGCCGTCCCCTCAAAATAACTCAACACCCAGCCATTAATGTCTAAACCGCTGGCAACGAAAGTGAGTACACCCCTAAGTGAAAATGTCCAAATTGGGCCCAAGGTGTCAATATTTTGTGTGGCCACCATTATTTTCAGCACTGCCTTAACCCTCTTGGGCATGGAGTTCACCAGAGCTTCACAGGTTCCACTGGAGTCCTCTTCCACTCCTCCATGATGACATCACGGAGCTGGTGGATGTTAGAGACCTTGTGCTCCTCCACCTTCTGTTTGAGGACGCCCCACAGATGCTCGATAGGGTTTAGGTCTGGAGACGTGCTCGGCCAGTCCATCACCTTCACCCTCAGCTTCTTTAGCAAGGCAGTGGTCGTCTTGGAGGTGTGTTTGGGGTCGTTATCCTGCTGGAATACTGCGTACTGATCATGCTCTGCTTCAGTATGTCACAGTACATGTTCTCATTCACGGTTCCCTCAATGAACTGTAGCTCCCCAGTGCCGGCAGCAGTCATGCAGCCCGAGACCATGACACTCCCACCACCATGCTCGACTGTAGAAGACACACTTGTCTTTGTACTCCTCACCTGGATGCCACCACACTCGCTTGACACCATCTGAACCAAATAAGTTTATCTTGGTCTCATCAGTCCACAGGACATGGTTCCAGTAATCCATGTCCTTAGTCTGCTTGTCTTCAGCAAACTGTTTGCGGGCTTTCTTGTGCATCATCTTTAGAAGAGGCTTCCTTCTGGGACGACAGCCATGCAGACCAATTTGATGCAGTGTGCGGCGTATGGTCTGAGCACTGACAGGCCGACCCCCCACCCCTTCAACCTCTGCAGCAATGCTGGCAGCACTCATACGTCTATTTCCCAAACACAACCTCTGGATATGACGCTGAGCACGTGCACTCGACTTCTTTGGTGGACCATGGCGAGGCCTGTTCTGAGTGGAACCGGTCCTGTTAAACCGCTGTATGGTCTTGGCCACCGTGCTGCGGCTCAGTGTCAGGGTCTTGGCAATCTTCTTATAGCCTAGGCCATCTTTATGTAGAGCAACAATTCTTTTTTCAGATCCTCAGAGAGTTCTTTACCATGAGGTGCCATGTTGAACTTCCAGTGACCAGTATGAGGGAGTGTGAGAGTGATGACACCAAATTTAACACACCTGCTCCCCATTCACACCTGAGACCTTGTAGCACTAACAAGTCACATGACACCTGGGAGGGAAAATGGCTAATTGGGCCCAATGTGGACATTTTCACTTAGGGGTGTACTCACTTTTGTTGTCAGCGGTTTAGACATTAATGGCTGTGTGTGGAGTTATTTTGAGGGGACGGCAAATCGACACTGTTACACAAGCTGTACACTCACTACTTTACATTGTAGCAAAGTGTCATTTCTTCAGTGTTGCCACATGAAAAGATATCATCAAATATTTACAACAATGTGAGGGGTGTACACACTTTTATGAGACACTGTAATAATAATAAATGCTTCATCAGGATCACATCTAACACCCGTCTACTGTATTATTATTATTATTATTATTATTATTATTATTATTATTATTAAGAGGCTGGGCGTTTGATCTGGTTTGACCGTTCCTGATGTTCCCGTGTTGCGCAGCTTCTGCCTGGTGAACGCCGGCGTCCTGTACGTTTACTTCAGCAGCTTCCAGCAGGTGGATGAGGAGGAGTACGGAGGAACATGGGAGCTCACAAAAGAAGGCTTCATGACCTCTTTCGCTTTATTCCTGGTAAACACACTCGCACCTTCCCGCTGCACAGGCTGGCGTTTTCCTCTGTTTGTTTGCTTGTTTACCTATTTATTTATTTATTTATTTATTTATTTTTTAATTTGTCTGTCTGTCTGTTTATTGATTGATTTTCCTTCCGTATTTCTTTCTTTCTTTGTCTTTTTATTTATTTATTTATTTATCCATCTTAAAAATTTATATATTTTTTTTTATGAACAGATTTTTTAAAAGTGGGTGTTTTTTATATATATATATATATATATATATATATATATATATATATATATATATATATATATATATATATATATATAACAGTATATACATACTATTTATTTACAATATACATCGCCCTCCATTAATATTGGCACCCTCGGTAAATATGAGCAAAGAAGGCTGTGAAAAAAATCTCTTCGTTGTTTAACCTTTTGATCTTTTTGTTAAAAAATTCACAAAAAATACTCTGCTGTCATGGATATCAAACAATTGCAAACACAACGCAGGTTTATCAAAAAAAACAAAAAAACAACAACAAACCTTTGTTAAATATAGGTGTGCAACAATTATTGGCACCCCTGTGAATTCATATGAGAAATTTATTTGAAGTATATTCTCATTGATATTTAAAAATTTTTTAGTACACCTGGGTGACTAGGAACAGGAAATTGTTCTACCCTGACTTCCTGTTTCACAAGGGTATAAATATGAGGTAACACACAGGCCAAATTCCCTTAGTCATTCATAACGATGGGTAAGAGCGAGGAATGTAGCTGTGATGTGCGGCAAAAGGTTGTTGAGCTTCACACAATGGGAAGTGTGTGTAAGATTGTTATGTTAGTGGAGCGCACTGTATATGCATTGTTTTTTGTTTTTGTTTGTTTTTTTCTAATGTGTGTGTGGTGCTTTTGCAACTTTTTTTTTTTTTGTAGAACAGATGATTTTTTTTCTTAAACAAATGGGTATTCTTTAACGGGGGATATCTATAGTTCATGGTGTGTGTGTGTGTGTGTGTGCGCATACAGGTGGTGTGGATAATCTTCTACACAGCGCTGCACTATGACTGAGGTCCGGTAGAGAACCCGCTCTAAAGCAGCGTAGAACACTCGGCTGTACGGTGGGGTCCGGGGACGGGCTGCACACGGCCGGCACTGGGCTTCACACACGTCACCAGCAGTGCACCGGAGCCTCCCGACCCAGGTGCATCGTGGGTCGTCTGCTCTGAACCACTTCCTGATCGGCGGCTCATTCAGTTTTTAAGCTAACGCCCGTCCAGTGCACTGCCATGTGTCCTGATTCAACGCTATTCTCTCTCTCTCTCTCTCTCTCTCTCTCTGTATGAATGAACGACTTTGTATTTAGTTTGTAATTTAAATTTCTTTCCCGTTACTCTAGTCTTACCTGATAGTCTTGATAATTTAAAAACAAGTGTAAATGATGTACAGTTTCCATTTTAAAGGTTGGAGGTCCTGCGCGTTTTCGGCGTGACGAGGTTTCTCGCACGTCTCAGTATTTCAGAGAGGAGTCGATACGAACGCGGGCGAAGGCGTGGAGGTTTTAGTGCCGGTACGCTCAAGCTGTTACGTACGGGTAAAATCTGACCAGTCACAATAATGCATTAAACACTGAATCATTTTTAATCGATTATATTTTTTCACACCAATGATTTTTCCGCCGACGCGAATCCGATACTCGTGGCGTTTTAACACGTCAGGCACGTGGGACAATTACGGATGCTCCATAGAGAGGAAAAAAAAATGAGGAATTTATCATCTTAAAGTCTTGATTGTTTTCAGGTGCATGGTTTTTTTTGTTTTTTGTTTTTTTTCCCCCCCTTTTTTATTTTATTTTGCATTCTTTGTACAGTCCAGCCGGGAAAAATCGAACCGTTTCCACTTTTCTTACACGTCTTTAAATCCCTTTGAGTTTGTTATGATGTAATAAAACTGTAATTCACCTGTAAAACGGCTTCCGTTCCCTTTATTTAAACAGAAATCGTTCTGCCGCTGCTCACCTTCACGTGCAATAAAACGTTCTTTTATATCCTATGGGAACCTAGCTCACGTCCCTTTGGAATAAACCAGCATGGGTATAAATGCAGAAATATAACTGTTAGGTAGTGCTGATTTTATTATTATTATTATTATTATTATTATTATTATCCTCTAAAAACATTACAAGTATTATTAAAAGTCTACGTGTATTTATTTACATGTCTTGTACATTGAGGGGGGATTAAGTATTTGTACAATTTTTGTTTTTATTATTTAATATAATTCCTGTGCATATATTCACTTCAAATTTACACACATTGTGTGTGTGTGTTGTTTTTTTTTTAAACTTTAAATTGAAAGGGAAATAGCACTTGGACACTGTATTTAAAAAAAAAAAAAAAAAAAATGATACATGTGCAGATACAGTATATGTAAAGGTTATAGAAAAAATAAATAAAACCTTCACATGCAAATCGTACCTGGTGTCTTTATAAAAGACGTTGGCGTCGGTTGGGAAGATTTCACACCAGTAGAGGTCATGGTGAAGGTCAAGGAGCTTCCTAAAGTTCACAGGGACAAAAGTATCACATGATACCCCGATGACAAGAACTACAGAGAGACGGAGTCGTAGCAAAGACCTTAAACGTCCCCGTCCGTGACATAACCGAACCGCGGCCGTGTCCGTTCCTGGACCTCGTGCCTGTTAAACTCGTCTGCTGTCTTTTTAATACTCGGGTGAGACGAAACGGAACCGGACGTCGATGGCGGTGATTCGCCTGGTGGTGTTTGGAGAAAGAAGGGTGCTATAAACAGCTGTACGTACAGTGAAGCATGGTGGTGGGTGCGTCACGATGCGGCGCTGCTACTTGTTGAGCAGTACCGCCGTGTTACGTGCCGTCGAAGGAAAAATGAAGACGTGGTGTACCAGGAAACGTTACAGAACAATTTAATCGCACCGGCCGAGAATCTGAATCTGAGGAGAAGATAAACGTTACGACGAGCACAAACGTACGGCCGCGGTGACTCGAGACGCCTTCGTGACTTCGTGAGCAAGTACAAATGCATACTGTTTTGATTCATGTTTATTAGTGCAAAGTTAAGACATTGTGTGTGTGTGTGTGTGTACTGTATGTACCAGACACGCACTATATTAGATAACAAAAACAGAAGTGTCTAAATATTTGTCAGTACATTACATTTTATGTTTGAGTAAAATGTTTGAAAATTAGCCAAGCACATTTAGCCCTGATCCAGCACCTGGTCTGCTTTTTCTCTCAACATCTGGATTCACAAACAGAGCATTGTGTGAGTCTATGAGCCATGCTAACGTATTGGCTTCCTGTAGGGCTGCCAGTGTGGTGCGTCTGGATAGAGTTTCTCCTTTGCGGGTTTAAGGTTTTGCCTTCCAGGGTGTCAGATAGAACCTCCTTTAGGAATGGTATAGAAATAGTTCATCTTAGCAGAACACATTCACGAAGGCTGCTTTAGTCGTGTTGCGGCGATAAGAAGATAATGTCTATATGTAGTGGGGGTTTAAAGAAAGATGAAAACAGTGAGGAGTAAAAGAGGGATGAAAAAACAAATAAAGAAACTAATTAACTCAAATAGGAAACATTTTTGCAAATACTGTACTACTGCCACTATTACTAATAATGAACTTTATTTATAAGGGACCTTTAATACATTAAAATGCAGCTCAAATAGATTTACACTGTAAAGAAAAAAAAGAGCAACAAATAAATTAAGAAAATAAAATAGTAAACAACAGACAATAACAGCAATAATAAGAATAATAAGCTTTATTTATAGTGCACTTTTCATGCATTTAAAATGCAGCTCAAATAGTTTTACAGTGTCAATCAAAACATTGTGAAAAGTTAATAAATAATATCAACAAGAAGATTATTAATTTATTTAATAAAAATTTATTTATATAAATTAATTTATGCAGCCCCTTTTATGTTTAAAATGCAGCTCAAATTGCTTTATCACGTGAAATAAAATAAAATAAACAAGTAGTCAAAAATATTAAAATTAATAATAATCAAATAACTAACAGCAGTCACAAAGCTTTTATAAAATATATATCAATAAATTCATGCAAAAACATCTTCCTCAGTGTTTTGTAGTAAACTGAGCGCGAATCTGAATTTGACACATTTGTATAAATAAATGAATAAATAATTACTGATAAACAACTGCTGATTATAAATATTGGTCCCCTGTCTCCCCCTGGTGGCGCTTGGCTTTTTAAAGTTTTGCCCGAGTAAATGACGTAGGTTTTCAAGATGGCGGCGCCCCACTCCATCATGAAATTCTGGAAACCCGGTAAGATTACAGATTCTACCGATTATAATCCCTGTGCAGCTCACAGCTTTCATTTCATTACATCGTGTGTGTGTGTGTGTGTGTGTGTGTGTGTGTGTGTGTGCGTGTGTGCGTGTGCGCGTGCGCGCGCGCGAGAGAGAGAGAGTTAGTGTTAGTGAAGGTGAGAGTGTAGAAGTGTGTTAGATTTCTGTTTTCATTTCATACTAAAGAATTAGTGTGTTTTTACAGCAGCTCTGATCTGATCGTGTGTGTGTGTGTGTGTGTGTGTGTGTGTGTGTGTGTGTCAGTCAGTCAGTCATCAGACACCCTTACCCGTCATTCTCTTTCTTATACAATATTTTTTTCATCAAGTATAATTCCAGATGTGCATTTCAGTATAATTACACTCCCTCGTTTGGGTCTCTGTGCACATCTGGACACTTCTCTATGTTCTTTTCTACCCTATCAGAGAGACACTGACTCACCCCCTGAGAGATATTACACGATTATTGCGTTTCGAAAAGATTAGACACCTTAAAAGACAACACAGCTCCTTTTGATCAGACCTGGAGTCATGCAGGAAAATATTCTTTGGTTCGATGAGACGGAAATAAAAAATGTTTTTTTTTGGCCTCAAGGTGCTATAATTAGCTGGAACCCGAACATCCGTCTCCACTGAAGCAGGGTGGTGGTGGTGGTGGTGGTGGTATAATGCTGCGCGTTACCCTCTGCCTCATGGTTGTGTTTCTTTAGAAACATTTAAGCTTTAATCCGCTCCATACACCTGATAATTCTAAAAATCCCAACACACCATGATAGAAAGATTTTGTACTAATGATGCAATGTGTAAAGCATAATGTCATCTTCTTCTTCTTCTTCTTCTTCTTGATTTTCTTTCCTTCTTTTTTTTGGGTGCTTCTCAATATTCCAGCTGATGCTTCCGTGACTCCTTCGGCTCATACGAGCCCAAAAATCGGTCTTTTAAGATAGTGTAATAGTCAATAGTGTAAGAAGAGGTTTTCTTTGTAGAAGTACAATAAATTTTGTCTAGGATGCAAAACATAATATTAATGACGGGGAGTGATGAAGCAGTGAGTTACTGTTACCACCCCGAAGTTCGTTATTTTCCTATAACGGCTTGTCCTGAAGTGTTTTATTCAACCCTACCTCTGGATGGCGCTCTCATCTACTGGAGGCTACAATCTGCCACTGTGGACGACCCCAAGCGGTGCAGCCTGGAGATCGTTGAGGACGGTGAAGCTTGAAGTACCATGGAAATGGTTTTTGGACCTCGATTCCACATGGACGTTCTCGCTGCGGTTGCTGCGATGTCCTTGGGACTTCGATTACCGCGTACAGTTTTACACTCGGGTCTCCTTTGCTGAACACTGTACTAGTTCAACACACAGAATTCATATAAACACCATAATGAACTTTCTTTTATTTTCACACTATCCGTCGTCCCCCAGATGAGGACGGGTTCCCTTCTGAGTCTGGTTCCTCTCAAGGTTTCTTACTCGTATCATCTCAGGGGGTTTTTCCTCACCACCGTCTCCACCGGCTCGCTCAATAGGGATAAATTCACACACTTAAAATCTCCATCCTGTGTTTATATGTTTCTGTAAAGCCGCTTTGAGACAACGTCCGCCGTTAAAAGCGCTACACAAATCAAACTGAATCGATTTTATTAAATCACACCGCAGCAATTTAACAGCGGTTCCAATTTTTATCTATTAAACAACGACGTTGTACTTTTTAGTTACGTTTAATATTGTGGAAGTTAGGTGCTGTTTTCACTCTCTTTCTACAAAACACTAACACTGGAGACTCCTTCTATAAATGTAAAAAAAAAAAAAAAACGCATCTTGTTACAGAAAATGTCACCATATCAACGATTACACTTTAAAAAAAAAAATCTGTTTATTATTATTATTTGAGTGTCTGCCGTACAAGTCCCGGTGAAAGAGCTGTTAATATAGATATGATAACGTATCAGAACGAGCGCATGAATATACACCTGCGCTACTGTCAGAGCTGCTGTTCTAAGAAATGAATCGGCACCTTCTGACCAATCAGAGTCCAGAATCAGCGTTGTGGTGTAATTAACATTAAGATTAAATCCGTGTTGCAGCCATATCATGTTACTTTAAAGCGAGGCCTCCGTGAGCGAGAAAGCCTCGTTCGGTCGATTCCTTCTGTTTTTATTTTAATTTCTTCCTTGTAATCTTCTCTTTTTTCCCCTCTTTATCTTCTGCTTTATAATACTGCATACACGAGGTTGAGTGAAATGTTAATTTCTGAGTGTTCGCGTGCGTGTATAAATACAGGGGCCGAGGCGCCGGGAGTGTGTGAGGAGAGGGAGCTGAACACGGAGCTGAGCAGCACCGCTGTCATATACAACCCTCACAGTTCCCTGTCTGTGGAGAAACAGAGGCAGAAGCTTCCCGTCTTTAAGGTACTGAAGTAACTCAAGCTTAGCTATGATGGTAAACAGGCAAAGGATCGGAACGGGGCTGAACCATCGACATGGAATAATACTGTGTTTAGGGGTCCACGTGCCATGGGAGTTGTTGCTATGGGAACGTACACACACTTTTTTTATTTAATTTTTTAAATTTTTTAAATACAAAATTTGGCACACTAATTCGGCCCGGTCACAAAAGTCTTCCCACCAATTTTTTGCTATCGCGCAGTGCTTGGACCCCTTAATCACTGCTTGTGGTTATATTCTATTTATATTTCCAGAAGTTATTTTAACAAGTAAAGCATCTTGAACTTCGTTTGAAATGATGAGTGTACAGTGATTATCAGATTGTTTGACCCACATATCTACTTTTTTTCTTTTTCTTTTTTTACAATATACTAGTTTTAAGCATTCCTATGAATCTTATCAAATTATTTCAAATAATTTAAATAATAAATGCTGGAAGTTAAATTATTAGCAAGTAAGTGCAATAAAATAATGTTGATATTATTAATATTATAGAGATTTGCTTAGATTTAAGATGTTTGTATTTGCTAAGAGTTAATTTATTTTTTGTTATGCATGGTTAAGGTGTCCGTCTATACCCACCGTTGATCATAACTGCTGTAATTTACACTAAATTACGCTATGCTACTCTGCTATTAAATCTCTTTTACTCTATTTTACTCTGTTGCATTAGTTGACGTTCATTTGTATTACTTTGTTACTCTATTATGTTGCTTTACTTTGCTTTACAGTACTTTACGTTAATGTGTTCCTCTGCTTTTTCATTTCTTGTAAAGTCTTCACATGACTTTGTAACTCTAACTTTTACATTACTTTAACATGACTTTATCAAACTTTTACATTACATGACTTCATCTAACTTTTACATTACTTTAACATGACTTTATCTAACTTTTACATTGCTTTACATTGCTTTACATGACTTTGTTACCCTGACTTTTACATTACTTTACATGACTTTATTAAACTTTCACATTATATGACTTTATCTAACTTTTACATTACTTTAACATGACTTTATCAAACTTTTACATTACATGACTTCATCTAACTTTTACATTACTTTAACATGACTTTATCAAACTTTTACATTACATAACTTCATCTAACTTTTACATTGCTTTACATTGCTTTACATGACTTTGTTACCCTGACTTTTACATTACTTTACATGACTTTATTAAACTTTCACATTATATGACTTTGTCTAACCTTTACATTACTCTACATGACTGTTACTCTAATTTTTACATGACTTTACATGACTTCATCTAACTTTTACATTACTTTACATGACTTTATTAAACTTTCACATTATATGACTTTGTCTAACTTTTACATTACTTTACATGACTGTTACTCTAATTTTTACATTACTTTACATGACTTCATCTAACTTTTACATTACTTTACATGCCTTTGTCTAACTTTTACATTGCTTTACATTGCTTTACATGACTTTGTTACCCTGACTTTTACATTACTTTACATGACTTTATTAAACTTTCACATTATATGACTTTATCTAACTTTTACATGACTTTACATGACTGTTACTCTAATTTTTACATGACTTTACATGACTTCATCTAATTTTTACATTACTTTACATGCCTTTGTCTAACTTTTACATTGCTTTACATGACTTTGTTACTCTAACTTCATTATTTTAACATGACTGTTATCTAACTTTTACATTGCTTTACATGACTTTACATGACTTTGTTACTCTAACTTTTACATTGCTTTACTTTACATTCATTTCTTACTTTGCTTTAATGCCGTTGAAATAACTTAACATTGCTTAGTTAATTTGTTCACGCTGATTTGCATGACTTTACATTACATTATGTTGACCCTTTTACTCTGACCCTTACTTTAATTACGTTAAATCAATCCAAGTTCTGCTCGGATGTATTTATTTATTTATTTATTTATTTATTTATTTATTAATTATCTCTGCAAGTTATCTGCATGAGCTGAATTATGTGACCTCTCATCTTAGATGATCACAGTAAACAAATTTTAGAGCTTAGTTAGATGGCTCATTTGCATATCCGTTTGCATACTGCAGCTGTGTGTGATGTATTAGTGTTGCACAGGCCAGTGTTGGGGGGAAAATGTCATTCCTCATAACGTTGTTATGTGAAGACGTCTTTTCGCTCTTGATGTCGAACCCACAGCACAGGAACAACATCCTGTACATGGTGGAAAGCTTTCAGACCGTAGTGATCCTGGGCGAGACCGGCTCGGGGAAGAGCACACAGATTCCTCAGGTAAACTCCATTAAAATCTCTTCCTTCTTCTGCTCTCTGAACATGGCCTGACTTATGATTGCTTATTTTGTGTGTAATGTGCTGACGTGATGAAGGAAAATGTGCCTTCGTGCACTTTTTGACTTTTCTCTCGCCCTGTTGTAGAGCGCTGATTGCTTTGAGCTCAGTTTTGCAGTGTCAGGCTGTGTGCATTGGACCAGTGTGTTGAAAATATGTGTGTGTGTGTGTGTGTGTGTGTGTGTGTTTCAGTACCTCCTGGAGGCCGGATGGGCCGCAGAGGGGAAGGTAATCGGCGTGACTCAGCCTCGGAGAGTAGCTGCTACATCGGTGTGTATCGCTATATATTGTTGTGATTTAATTTACAATCGTAGACGTGGTAAAAATACATTCAGAGCGCCACACATGCACACAGATGCAGTCCAGATGTTTCCACTGGATTTGAAATGTTAAAAGATTAAAAAAGAAAAAGAACGCGAATGATATATATATATATAAAAAAAAAAAATCAGTTTTATATCCACAATGTTGAAACATTTATCATAAAAAAAAAACAAAATATCTAAAATCTAGAACAATATTTTAAAAAGTAATGCCCAGTTTGTGTTTTTGAGTTTCATGTTATGTGACATTATTTAAATAATTAGCCCCGCCCCCGAATACTATAACATCTTATTCATGCCTTTCTTGGTACCTAAAGCAGATATCAGTAACCACACAACCAGAACCTTTTGGTACAAAACTGATAACCAGTGGAAAAAGCACAGTTCTGGTACCTGTAGTAAAAATTCTGGTTCTGTGTCTCTTTGTACCGAAAGCAGATACAGTACAGTATTGGTTGTCGATGGAAAAACTCTCAGTTCTGGTCACCGATGTGAAAAGTTCTGGTACTTCGTGTGTGTTTAGGTGGCCACTCGGGTAGCAGAGGAACGTGGAGCGTTTTTGGGGCACGAGGTGGGATACACCATCCGATTTGACGATTGCTCAGACCCTCACGCAACCCGTATAAAGGTACAAAGGTCCATCCATACCTCCGGTTATCATGAGAACTCCATTTTTACATGTTACTACATTGCATTATGTTACTCTGCTATGTTACTCTCTTATTCGGTTTTCACACTAATTTACATTGTTGCATCAGTTTACATTCCTTTTGTTTTTACTTTCTTACTCTGGTTTCTGTTGCTTTACATTACGTTACTTTGTAACTCAAACTTTTACATTTACTTTACAATGCTTTGTTGCTTGTACTTTTACATTTCTTTACATTACCTTACATTACTTTACATTGCTTTACATTGCTTTGCATTGCTTTTTGGTACTTCGTTATTCTATTTTCTGTTGCTTTACATTACATTACTTTTTGTTAATGTCTTCCTCTACTTTTTCTGTTGCTTTACATTACTTTACTTTGTAACTCAAATTTTTACATTGGTTTACATTACTTTTACATTGCTTTACATTACTTTGTAACTCAAATTTTTACATTGTTTTACATCGCTTTACATTACGTTACTTTGTAACTCAAATTTTTACATTGCTTTACATTACTTTGTAACTCAAATTTTTACATTGTTTTACATTGCTTTACATTACTTTTACATTGCTTTACATTACGTTACTTTGTAGCTCAAATTTTTACATTGCTTTACATTACTTATACATTGCTTTACATTACTTTTACATTGCTTTACATTATGTTACTTTGTAACTCAAATTTTTACATTGCTTTACATTACTTTTACATTGCTTTACATTACTTTGTAACTCAAATTTTTACATTGCTTTACATTACTTTTACATTGCTTTACATTACTTTGTAACTCAAATTTTTACATTGCTTTACATTGCTTTACATTACTTTTACATTGCTTTACATTACGTTACTTTGTAACTCAAATTTTTACATTGCTTTACATTACTTTTACATTGCTTTACATTACTTTTACATTGCTTTACATTACGTTACTTTGTAACTCAAATTTTTACATTGCTTTACATTACTTTTACATTGCCTTACATTACGTTACTTTGTAACTCTTGCTTGTATCGTTCTCATTTGTAAGTCGCTTTGGATAAAAGCGTCTGCTAAGTGAATAAATGTAAATGTAAATGTAACTCAGCGTTGCTTTACATTACTTTCACATTGCTTTACATTACATCACTTTGTAACTCAAACTTTTACGTTGCTTTACATTACTTTACTTTGTAGCTCAACGTTGCTTTACATTGCATTACTTTGTAACTGAAACTTTAACGTTGCTTTACATTACTGTACTTTGCATTGCTTGATAGTACTTTGTTACTCTAATTTATGTTGCTGTACATGATATTACTTTACATGACTTTGTTGCTAAAACGTCACTTTATAATGCGTCGTTACTTTGACCTTTACGTTGATTTACATTGCATTTCCGTGTTATTCTAACTTTCACGTTGCTTTACATCGTTACTGTTACTCTACTTTTTTTTTTTTGGTGCTTTACGTTCTTTTACAATACTTTGACGCTACTTTACATTACCTCGCAATACTTTGTTTCTCAGCATTTACCATTGCTTTCCATTACTTCATGTTACTGCTATTTGACTTTTACGTCGCTTTACATTACTTTAAATGACCTTACATTGCTTTCTCACGCAGACTTTTACATTGCTTTACTTTATTTACGTTGCTGTTACTCGAAATTCCGTTGCATGGATACTTTGATTCTGCTTTATGCTACGTATTCTCTATGATCAGTTTAACCTTCGACCTAAACTCACCTTTTATCTGCTTTATTCTTTCGTGTTGCAGTTCCTCACAGATGGGATGCTGGTCAGGGAGATGATGGCTGACCCGCTGCTCAAAAAGTACAGGTCAGGCTTCGTTTAAAGATAAATCTTCTCAGCAGTCAAATCTAACTAAAAGTACTGTTTAGTGCTTTTGGACACAGTGAGCTGATGTGTGTGTGTGTGTGTGTGTGTGTGTGTGTGTCTGACCCCACAGTGTCCTCATGTTGGACGAGGCCCATGAGAGGACTCTCTACACCGACATCGCCATCGGCCTTCTGAAGAAGGTGACTCGCCCGTCCCGCTCCCTCCAGCACGGGTTTTATTTTTAGTCCTCTCTCTCTCTGTTTCTGTCATTTCTCTCGTCCTCTGTCCTTTGTACCTTTTCACGAGCTCGGAGCCGGTGATTCTCAGCTAAACGGTCCTGTGTTTCCACCATTTTTACCGCCAAATAAATTACACAATGACGGTCTTAACTGTCTAATCACAACAACAACAACAACAACAACAACGGTTAAGAGTTGGACTTCTTTGAGCATAAACTGTGCAGAACAGATCAAGTGTTAAAAAGCACCTGCTGATGTTTTACTGCTTTCATTTTCTCGCATTGTCTGTCTCTCTCTCTCTCTCTCTCTCTCTCTCTCACACTTTCTCTCTCGCTCTCTCTCTCGCTCTCCCTCTCTCTCTATCTCTCTCTCTCTCTATCTCTCCCTCTATCTCTCTTTCTCTCTCTCTCTCTCTCTCTCTCTATCTCTCTCTCACTCTCTCTCTCGCTCTCTCTCTCTCTCACTCTCTCTCTCTCTCTCTATCTCTCCCTCTATCTCTCCCTCTCTTTCTCTCTCTCTCTCGCTCTCTCTCTCCCTCTCGCTCTCTCTCTCTCTCTCGCTCTATCTCTCTTTCTCTCTCTCTTTTTCTCTCTCTCTCTCGCGCTCTCTCTCGCTCTCTCACTCTCACTCTCTCTCTCTCTCTCGTTCAGATTCAGAGGAAGAGGAGGGACCTGCGATTAATCGTCGCGTCCGCTACACTGGATGCCAAGGTAGTTCAGTGCTTCATCAATTTAAGTCGAGTTATACGGCAATATCATTAAAATAATCCGGATATTCTTCTTTTTTTTAAAAAAAAAATATTATTTATGTGGTTTAAAGGAAGACATGTGAAGGCTATCATCTTTCCAGAACAAAACAACGCAACCTTCGCAACCTTTCTTTCTTACTTTACGCTACGTTACATTACTCTGTGCTAGGTTGCGTCATGCTACGTTGCTTCTTTTACGTGATTAGACATTGCTCAACATCAGTTGGTTACTCTGCTATGCTTTTATGTTACTTTACGTTACTATGTTACCTTTCTCCGGCGGTACTATTACTCTACTTTTACTTTACGATATTTTTCACCAGGGGGCGTGGCTATTTTGTGTAGATAGGAATTACATATTGTCAAGTGAAGTGCTTCTGCTTGTAGATAGTTACACTTATATAAGTGAGGCCCGGAACGGTTCCGTCACGGCTGATGCACGTGCTTGACTGGAGGGTATGAGTGCTTTATACGGGGCAGCAACGGCTGATCATATACCTGTCGCTATGACGATAAATGTCGGGCATTTCACTGATAGCAACGCCAGTACAGTAATACAAGACTGGTCAATCCTCACAAAGGAAGACATATTAGCTTATGATGTTGATACAGACAAGCTCTCGAGCAATATTTATATTTACCTAGGGATGCACGCCCATCAAACGTAAGAACAATTGAAGATATGTTTTAAAATCTGGTTATTACGGATGAAATTGTAATGAGCGGTAGGCGAGTTCGAGTGCCGCATTGACGGCTAAAAATAAACAAATTAAATGTCACACCAACAATAAGATGTAAATTAAATAAATAAATGTTTTGATTGAATTTTTAAATGTCCGATGTTAATATTATTCACGTTAAATGTTAATAAAATAAAGTAACGTATAGAAATGACGCTGTTAAATATATAGCGTGTAATCATTGTGGAGTGAGGGGGTCCTTGTGGATTGTTCGAAGTATGTTAGGGGTCCAGAGCTCGTAAAAGGTTGAGAACCTCTGGTCTGGTCCGCATCTCTGCTGAACATCTGGTTATATCTGGGAATATGGAGGTAGGAGGACCGCCCGTCTTTTAACTATACGTTGTACTGGTTTTACGGACTCTGAAGGAAATTGCATCACGAGCACGTTCCCCTTCACCCTTTCATCAGGGTTAGATGGGAATTTCATTCCAAGGAATAATTTCTATGGTTTGTTGTTTTTTCTTTGTTATAACAGAATGTTATTTATTTTTTCTGTTTTTTGTTTGTTTGTTTATCCTTCTAGAAATTTCACGACTTTTTCAACCTGAATGAAACGGGAGACCCGAGCAAGGACACGTGTGGGATCCTGACGGTCGAGGGCCGCACGTTCCCTGTGGAGGTTTTCTACACAGTCAGGTGCTGCTTCATGGTCTTATTCTTCCCCTTAAATCATGAACTGAGTTTTGATGTTAAATTAAGTAACTTGTCTTCGGTTAATGGGCACAAAAAAACCCCAAAACACCCCCATGTACCTCCGTTATTGCACCTCTACGCATCGATCAAGCTTAATATTTTTTTTTTTCCCCCTTTGCTTTTTAAAACCCTGTTAGAACACTTAAGAGTAAATATTACATAAGCTGTGCAGTTATTAAAAGTTTTCATCCTAAATAATTTATCTAGCTGAAAATGTGCCTCAGTTAGTCCCTGTTTAATGGCGTAAATTTACAAAGATGTGGTGTAGGGGGGGAAAAAAAAATTCTACCTAACGTTTCAAAGGGTGTGAAAACTTTTGCACTCACGACATGGCAAGGGATCGCATCTTCTTCATCGTTTTGATCACGTGAATGTATTCTAGATCCTTGAGACTAATCTCATATCTTCTAACCTTCATCACGGTCAGATTCTGATCTCAGCATCTCACTGTTAGCGGGACCTGTGTGTGTGTGTGTGTGTGTGTGTGTGTGTGTGTGTGTAGTCCGGTTCCAGATTATGTAAAGGCCACGGTGGAAACCGTGCTGAAGATTCACGAAGCCGAGGAAGACGGAGATGTTCTGGCGTTCCTCACTGGACAGGTGTGTGTGTGTGTGTGTGTGTGTGTGTGTGTGTGTGTGTGTGTGTGTACTGTACTCGTGTAATGCGTACATCGGTTCCACGTGGTTGAATTGTGTTACATTAAGACGATTTGCTTTCATTTATAATACTGCCTGAATTGATCACCCTTACTCTACACTCTACATAATTCCGCTACCATTGGTGTGTGTGTGTGTGTGTGTGTGTGTGTGTGTGTGTGTGTGTAGGACGAGGTGGAGAAGGTGGTGTCCATGCTGCAGGACCAGGCTCGCTCTCTGTCTCGCCACGGCTTGAAGAAACATCTGCGTGTCCTTCCCATGTACGCGGGCCTTCCTTACTCCGAGCAGCTGAAAGTGTTCGAAAGGTTGCCACCTACTGTCCGAAAGGTGAAAGTGCACTTTTTTTTTTTTTTAAATTTCCAGCCATAATGAGTTACAGAAATAAAAAATAAAGAATCCCAGGACTCGTCCCTGACCGAGCCGTGATCACGAGGAACTCGGGGTTTTATTTATTTATTTTTTAAAGTTTAAGTGATTTTATTTTTGTTTTTTTGACCACAATACAGTCTTTAAAATACCCCAGTGTAGACTACAGAATTCAGTTTTGAACTTCTCCAAATTATTCCCGGAAATCCATTTGAACTCTCCGATGTTAACTGACCCGCCACCAGAAGCTCCGCCCCCTTTCATTCGTTCACCTCTCGTTAGTAATGTCTCTCGTCTTGACTCGGATTTCTTACCCGAAAGAGGCTCGCTTGCTGTCGTGGTGAAAGGAGAATACTTTGAGATGATTAATGTGGAGTAAAATCTAGCAATGTATGCTAACATTTAGACAAGTATATAGTTAACAGTGTCTATATAAATATATTTATTAGGGATGAGACACAAATTCTGGACAAAAATGTCGGCCACGTGGAAACGTATTTCATAATCAGACAAGCGGTTTGTATATCGTTTTTTAATTTTTTTAAATTACTTTTTGAAAACACAATTGATGGCACCTAAATTGGCCAAATGGCGGCCTTTAAAATAACATTTTTTTATTGCATTTTTATATACATTAAGACGTTTCTGAATTATAGCCAAAACCTTATGAACGCTATGGTGCTTGGACCCCGTTGATTGCTAATTGTGCTCATGTTATTTTTTCATATTATTATTATTATTATTATTTTTCTCTGGACGAGCTTTTGTAATTTCTAGAAGATATTTACAACAGATTATTATATATATATATATATAGGGATTATATGTTGTAATTGTAATGAGATAAGGTTCATAATAATAATAATAATAATATTTATTTTTGAATATATGCGTTTGATTATACGCTTCAGTATATATCGATTATTATTAAATGGTGTCCCAGATAATATGAGTCTCCACGTATGCCAACAATAACGTCGTCTGAGACAATGGCAAAGTAAAAACAAGGTTTGCAGTGTAGTAAATTTGATATTGTGTGATATAGGTGGTGGTCGCCACGAACATCGCCGAGACGTCCATCACCATCAACGGCATCGTGTTTGTGCTCGACTGCGCGTTTGTCAAGCTGCGCTGCTACAACCCCCTCACAGCCATCGAGTCTCTTGTGGTGACGCCCATCTCCAAAGCCTCGGCGTCTCAGAGAGCGGGAAGAGGCGGACGTAACCGGCCCGGGAAATGTTTCCGGCTTTACACGGGTGGGTCACGCCGTACACGTCGCCGCAGACCTTAGATTTGTTCCACCGCGCGCTTTTTCCTAAACCGCTGTCGTTTATTCAGAGGAAGACTTCGAGAAGCTTCCGGAGAGCACCGTGCCCGAGATGCAGCGCAGTAATTTGGCTCCGGTTATCCTCCAGCTCAAAGCTCTGGGCATCGATAACGTTCTGCGCTTCAGCTTCCTGTCCGTGAGTGCAGCATGCGACGACATATCGATACGAATAGAAGCTGTAACTTGTGTTTATCCTATACCGCTGCACTTCCTTGCTGATTATTTTCCTAGAACTGCATGATTTATTTTAGCGCGTTTTCATTCCGTTCTCTATTTCAGCCGCCGCCGGCGCAGACCATGGTGCAGGCGTTGGAGCTGCTCTTCGCTCTCGGGGGTAAGATGCTTTCATCGATCCTGATGAGTGATTTTGTAAAAGGCTTAATGGCTCATGTAAAGCCTGTGGAATTGTCCTCTGATTTCTTTTTTTAAACCATAAATCATGTAGAAAACAATCCCTGGAAAAGCTGAATATTTGAAGTCTGATGATTTTTTTGCGTGCTGATGATCGTGACGTCCCGGTTTAGGTCTGGATCAGTACGGGCGTCTGACGGAGCCCACGGGGGTCCACATGGCCGAGTTCCCCCTCAGCCCCATGTTCGCCAAGATGCTGCTCGAGTCGGGGAACTTCGGCTGCTCCAAAGAGATCATCACCATCGCCGCCATGATGCAGATCCAGAACGTGTTCGCCGTGCCGTCCAATCAGAAGAAAGCCGCCGTGAGTCCGTCTTTTCTCCTGTCTTATCCGGTTTAGCACAGCCTGGGATGACGGTTTTGCAGATTATCATGAACACGTCGTAAATTCCGGCTTTTAAAAAAAAAAAAAAGAAAGAAAGAAGTTTTTTAATGAATCGGATCATTTGGTTCGTCTGAACAAATAGAGTCGACTCTTTCGACTCACAAATGGTTTAGGTTTAACAAAGCGCTGACACCGGAGACTCCTTCCATACATGTTAAATAGCAGGTTTCTCCTTATGAATGAGCCGTTGCTATAGAAACGATACCTTCCGTTGTTTCGGATCGGCAGGCGCGCGAGCACAGGAAGTTCGCTGTGGCCGAAGGCGATCATCTGACCATGCTGAATGTCTACGAGGCTTTCGTGAAGGTCAGTAAATCGCCCGTTGTGAGACGCTTCGCGTTCTTCACCTGCGTCTTCTGTACTCGTGCGTATCGGAGTTATGACGTCGATCCTTCCTGCAGATCCTTTTGTTTTTGTCCCCTGCAGCATCAGAAGAGCTCTCAGTGGTGTCAGGAGCACTTCCTGAACTATAAGGGTCTGCTGCGTGCCGTGACGGTCCGAGAGCAGCTCCGTCGCCTGCTGAACAAGTTCAAGGTTCCTCGAACCTCCAGCGAAGGTCTGAGTTCATTCCTGACGATGAAACAGATTAAGGCTGCTTTCTTGGTACGATTAAAAAAAATCGGGGGAAAAAATAAACAAATTTTTGAGTCAGACAGAGACGACAACTACTACAACAGCTTGTCAATCAAACTAAGCCACACCCACTATCTCGTGGTGAATTCGCAGCATACGACAGAGTCTTAAGCTCTGTTTAAGGAGCTTTACTGTCTCAAAACTCGAAATGAAATGTCCGGATCGTGTTTTTGTTACTTTTTTCCGCTCGTTTGAAAGGTTTTTGTCGGTACGTCCGTTCGTATTTTGCTCTTTGTTGTGTTTCAGGCGACCCAGACGTGATTCTGAGGTGCATCGTGTCGGGATTCTTTGCTAACGCGGCGCGCTTGCATCACTCCGGATCCTACAGGTGAGACGTTTCTCTTCACGTGCCCTAACCGTGTGCTGATGGTACGCTTTCCTATCATTATTGAGGCAGGTCTAGAATGCCGTTTGAGTTGTTTATTGAGGAATAAAACACGCCGTTGGAGGAAAATAATCGGCGATGACGTGGTGAGTTACTGTTACCGCCTGAAGGTGATTATTTTCCTCTAACAGCACACCACGAAGTGTTTTAGTACTACAGTACCTCAGCAATATGCCAAAATAACAGTTTTTAATTTAAAAAAAAAAAATTTATTAAAGAATGACTATTGTACTTTTTATCCTTTTATAGTTACATTTAATGTTGGGGACAATTCGCAAAACAAGTTAGTTCTAAGAGAGAAAACTTAGTTTCAGCTTTACTCACCGACACTGGAGACTCCTTCCGTAAACGTTAAATAAATAAACGTCTTCTTACGTAAAACAAGTCGTACACGTCGCTGTGATTGAGCCGTTACTAATTAACTAATAAGGTATTCAAATGAATCAACACCTTCTGACCAATCAGGATCCAGTATTCAGTTGCGCCGTGGGATAAATTATACTTGTGTTATACTTTTCATGTTCTGTCCACACTCAGGACTTTACGGGATGACCGGGAGCTTCACATTCATCCCAACTCTGTGCTTTACGGAGAGAAGCCTCCGAAATGGTACGCCACCTTGAATCCGTACGGATTCCTGTTCTTTTGTAAATATGTTTTTACATACGTTTCTGGATTTTTAGTACTTTGTGGAACACATTTTTGCGCCGAGTCTTCTCTGGTGAAGCCAAATGGCAAATGGAGGTTCTACACGTGGACTTTTATTTTCCTTAGAATGAATGTACGTCAATCCAGAGTTAGATTTCTGTCATCATTTCAGTGTGAGGTTAAGCAAATTAACTATAAAGACACAAAAGGTGCCAATATTTCTGGAGCTGACCGGAACATAACAGCGTAGTAGACCTTACCCGAAGGACCTGATTGAAAATGTAACGTTCGGCCACTTTTTTTTTTTTTTTAGGTAATACCGGAACGTAATGTCGCTGAGGTTAAAGTATTGGCACCCCTCCTCATGTCTCGTGCTGGACGGTACGAGGACTTGATATGATAATGTTTCTTATTGGACGTTTAAGCTCACATACTGTAGAGACCATTTTTTAAAAAAGTGTCCTAAAGCGGCCATTTTGAAGGGTCCTTTTAAAGTAAACACTTTTTGAAGGACGCTACAAATGGCTATCGTGGGCGTGTCCACTTTTTTTAATTGTCAGAATGGACCTCAGACAGGGATTTAACCGAGGTACGGAAAGTTCTGGATTCGGTTAAACGGCTGCACCGCTTTATGTTGACGTTTCAGTGACCGGGACGTCTCGTGTTTCATTTCAGGGTGGTCTTTAACGAGGTGGTTCAGACCTCCAAGTACTACATGCGAGACGTGACTGCGGTGGAATCGTCCTGGCTGGTGGAACTGGCACCTCATTTTTATAAACAGGCCACGGTATGAGTGCGCACACACACACACACACACACACACACAATGATTTCTTTGACACACTTCTTTGCTCTTTGTGTTTTGATCTGCTGTCTTTCGTTTCCTAACCAAAACGGGCCAAAAATAAATAATCATACATTTTAAAAATGAATCGCTACTGAGCCGAGACTCATGGTCGTGATCCGCGTTCACACGAGCGACAAGTTGCTTGTGTCTCTTTAAGTGTGTTTCTTGTGGGCGTGTACCGTCCGTCCAGAATTTTTAGCTTCAATGAGCGAGTATTTGGCAAACTAATTACAGTTTTGAACCAAAGCTGTAACACACACACGCCCGAGGATCGGGCCAATCGTTTTCATTTGTCGCCGAACCTAATTTGCATAACGTTTGTCGTGCGCCGAGGCTGCCGAAATCGCAGGGTTGGAATGTGGACATAACGTGACGTGCTCATACGATCGGCAGCTGATTCAATGCCACTGCGTCCGAAAGACAAACTTATTATTATTTACTCATGGATTAGTTTTCATAATGGAGGAATAATGGAGTGAAATGTTTTATGTAACTAGTCGCGGTACATAAACTCCCTCCAACCGTTTTCATTTCAAAGTACTTGCGTCAGAGAGGAAAGAAATTTCACCTCTCGCACATTTCCACCCTCTTTATTTTCTCTTTTTCTTCTCTCCTTTTTTATGTTTCTCATTTCCTCTTTTTTTCCCCCCGCTCTGTCTCTTCTCCTTCGCAGCACGGCTCTCTGGGAAGCAAACGGTCCAAAGTCTTCTGAATTCGTCATCCATCGTGACCGGCTGCTGAACTAATGATCCTAAAGTACTTGAGCGTGTACACACACACACACACACACACACACACACACACACACACACACACACATTGTAATAAGGCAGCAGCCTCGTATATACGTGTACGATTATATTTATTTCTTCGTATTCGAGTTAAATTGTCCACCAGCACATGAACACGAACACGATTTTGTCTTGAGGTCAAAGGTCGTTCATGGGGCTTCCTTTTTTATTTTTTCTACTGCTTTTTTGAGTTACATCGTGCATGGCCTAACTTGGGAAGTGAAATAACCTTTATCCATTTTTTTTTTTTTTTCATTTTATGATTAAAAAAAAAAATAAAAAATTCAGGAAAGAGAGCGATCTAGATGATCCTAAGAGCTTGGGACAGGTTGTGCTGCACCCTGAGATTTTTTTATTTTTATTTTTTTTTTTAGTTATTTTTAGTTAATTTTTAGATTTTTTTTTTTATTTTTATTTTTTTAATTACACAATGGAAATCTTTTTTTCTTTTCCATAGGGAAAAAAACTGTGTAGCTGAGATTTAGTGGCCTTTTCCTCACCATTATGTGCCAAATATTAAAGACATTTTATAATATTAAATAACGTTGCCATTTTTACACCCGTGCCTAAAAATGTGCTTTCATCAAAAATGGCAGAAATCCTGGAGAAATTTTTTTGGTTTTTAATTCTTACACGACATTCCATGCTGATTTTCTGAAATTCGTCAGAAAATCATTCGAAAGTCATTTTTTTTTCCTCTTTTTTTTTCATGAACGAGCTTGTACACTTTAAACGTTACGTTAATGCCCCAAGGTATATTAAAAAAAAAAAAAAAATCGTTTTTGAACGAGAGCACAAACAGAAATGGTCGGTATTTTGACATCAACCTGCTTTCATTTGATTAAAAGTTACTCCTCGAGCTTAATTACAAATATCTGCATGATGATAACGATAATAAACCAATTTAATTACCTTGCGTAGTCGAGCCGTAGCTGCTGCTCAAGTCACGTCGTATTATTCCAACAATATTACTCCAGAATCAACTTCCTGCATGCTGGGTTCCTCTCAGAACACTGTGAAAATCTTACGTAGTGCGTAGTACACTCACCCAGTTCATCTCCGCAGTTATCTTTATTCTGAGGATGAGGTGTGGGCCGTCCTCCATGAAACTAAAACGTCCTCCTGCTTTCCTTTCATCTCAAAGATCTGTATGGATATGAAATACATGTCCGCCTCAAATAAATCTGAATCTTCACACAGGCATGAAGTATGTGTGTGTGTGTGTGTGTGTGTGTGTGGTTTTTTTTTTTTTGTCGCTCATATTGTGTATAAAAAATTGTATAAAACTCTTACTGATATTCTGGAACTGCACGTTTACTGTACATTTAGCCACGCCCACAAAACTCCATAAAAGGTGAAGCTCAAAGAGCTGGCAACTAAATGGTGAAAGAGCGCCTCCTATGCACATTATGTGCTAAATCTTCCAGTAGTGCAGCTCAGCCACTGCAGCGCATCAGCTACCATGGTCACGCACGAACGCTCCCTCCTTTTATAGCGTGCCGTTATCAGTGAGGCTCACGATGTTTGTTGGGTTTCACGGATCAGGATATTGTTTATTATTAAAATGTGCGTTACTCCTCCTGACATAAAGGATACATGATACAGTCGGATGTGATTTACAGATGAGATCCGACAAGGTTAAGTTGAATTTTAAACAACAAAAAAAAAATCGCATTGCTCCATCATTGGGACTGTCAGACGCAGAGGCCACGCCTCCTCCACTGAGACTAACTGATACAGAGGCCACGCCTCCTTCACTGAGACTAACCGAGAGAGCCCATGCCACCTTCACTGAAAATAACAGATAGAGGCCACACCTCCTTCACTGAAACTAACCAATACAGAGGCCATGCCTCCTTTACTCAGACTAACCGATTCAGAGGCCACGCCTCCTTTACTCAGACTAACCGATTCAGAGGCCATGCCTCCTTTACTCAGACTAACCGATACAGAGGCCACGCCTCCTTTACTCAGACTAACCGATTCAGAGGCCATGCCTCCTTTACTCAGACTAACCAATTCAGAGTCCACGCCTCCTTTACTCAGACTAACCGATACAGTCCACGCCTCCTTTACTCAGACTAACCGATACAGAGGCCACGCCTCCTTTACTCAGACTAACCAATACAGAGGCCATGCCTCCTTTACTCAGACTAACCGATACAGAGTCCACGCCTCCTTTACTCAGACTAACCGATACAGAGGCCACACCTCCTTTACTCAGACTAACCGATTCAGAGGCCACGCCTCCTTTACTCAGACTAACTGATTCAGAGGCCATGCCTCCTTTACTCAGACTAACTGATTCAGAGGCCACGCCTCCTTTACTCAGACTAACTGATTCAGAGGCCACGCCTCCTTTACTCAGACTAACCAATACAGAGTCCACGCCTCCTTCACTGAGACTAACCAGTAGAGAGGCCACGCCTCCTTCACTGAGACTAACCATTAGAGAGGCCACGCCTCCTTCGCTGAGACTAATTGATACAGAGGCCACAACAAAAGTCAGATGTTATTTAAAGCATTTTAACTACAAATGATGCTAATTTAATAATGTCATGTTTTATTCAGTGTCCACAGTATGACTGAAGTGACTGAATAACATCTTGATCTTTTATCCTTATTTTCAAAAGTGCAAAAATCTATAAATATTCATGAATATGCAAATTAAACTTCATGGGCCTCATTTTGTCCAAGATGCTTTTTTCTTTTTCACCCATCGCTTTTTGAAATTGTCTGCTTTCGTTTACAACCCCCCCCCCCCCCCCCCCACTGTAATGTGTCTAAAATCTTTAACTGAGCACCTTGTGGCAGATTCTGTTTTAAAGTTTATAATCTCCAGGCTACTTAAATCCATATCAGCCATCAGTCCATCAGTTTTTAGCCTTTCCCTTACCACAAGGTGTCAGTGTAGACTCACAGATGAGCATCAGGACGCAGAAATTTATACTTGAGGGGGAAAAACCAGGTCTTTGTGGAGAAACGAAAAGATTCATATTCCGATGTGCCATTATTTCAGTATTGCTATAGAAACACCACTAATTCTGATTTGTAATGAGGTTCAAGAACAAAACCCTGTGTTTCTGAAAGAACTGTATACATTTACTTTGAGCTATTTGCAGAGGCTTTAAACTCTAACCAGCTGAAGGTGAAGCAACACAAAGACTATGGAGAATGGGAGGATTTATAACCTGAGAAATAAAAGACGAATGCTGGTAAAAAAAAAAAAAAAAAAATGACGTCTGTTGGATCTTCTGGTTCTTCTGTTTGTCCTGGGAGTATTTCTTTTCCTTCTTTTCTTTTGGAGGGGTTCGAGAGTGGTTACAGAGCTTCACCACTACTTCTGAAATTTCACATCGTATTCTCACATCGGAGACGAGGCCGAGTCTTAATAAAAAAAATAAAAAACTTAAAGGTGTGACATAAATGAGAGAAACCGTACATTCAATCTTTAGTAATGTATATAAAAATGTATATAAAAACATGCAAATGATCCATGTTCTCTGTAGCCTCTTCTACCGCTACCTTAAACCTGGTCAATATAGATGTCAGTTTTACATCTGGATTTCTGTGAAGCTGCTTTGTGCTTTCAGTTGAATTGAAACCTGTTTGTATGAAATATTATTCAAATCCGTTGTTTTTACTTCCACCTCTCCGCTACTTGACCTGCTTGCACATTTAGTCTGAAACAAATTCACAGACCAAGTGATTCACAGCAATTTGCAAATGGTCATTTTAAGTATATCCAAGACTTGGGATTTTTTGAGACTCTATTAATAAAAAAAAAGAATCACAATAAATATATTTGTTGTATGAAATATTTTATTATTATTATTATTATTATTAGTAGTAGTAGTAGTAGTAGTAGTAGTAGTATTTTTATTATTATTACTATTTATTAAAATATTACTACTATTACTACTAATAAAAAATTACTACTTATACTACTATTACTACTGCTACTACTACTAATAATAAAATACAACTAATAATAATACTATTACTACTAATAATAATAATACTACTACTATTACTACTGCTGCTACTAATAATAATAAAAATACTACTAATAATAATACTATTACTACTACTAATAATAAAAATACTACTAATAATAATACTATTACTACTACTACTAATAATACTACTATTACTACTGCTGCTACTAATAATAATAAAAATACTACTAATAATAATACTATTACTACTACTACTAATAATAAAAATACTACTAATAATAATACTATTACTACTACTACTACTAATACTACTATTACTACTGCTGCTACTAATAATAATAAAAATACTACTACTATTACTACTGCTGCTACTACTAATAATAATAAAAATACTACTAATAATAATACTATTACTACTACTACTACTAATACTTCTATTACTACTGCTGCTACTACTAATAATAAAAATACTACTACTATTACTACTGCTGCTACTACTAATAATAATAAAAATACTACTAATAATAATACTATCACTACTATTACTACTGCTGCTACTAATAATAATAAAAATACTACTAATAATAATACTATTACTACTACTAATAATAAAAATACTACTACTATTACTACTGCTGCTACTACTAATAATAAAAATACTACTACTAATAATACTATTGCTACTACTAATAATAATAATGAAAGTACTACTAATAATGAAAATACTACTACTACTACTAATAATAATAATACTAATAATACTACTACTACTAATAATAGTGAAAATACTACTACTAGTAATAATAATAATACTACTACTACTACTAATAAAAATACTACTACCACTACTACTACTAATACTACTACTAATAATGATGAAAATACTACTACTACTACTACTACTACTACTACTACTACTAATAATAATAATAATGAAAATACTACTAATAATAATAATACTAATACTACTAATACTACTACTAATAATAATAATAATGAAAATACTACTAATATTACTACTACTACTACTACTACTAATAATAATAATAATAATAATAATAATAATAAGGTTTTCATTTGACTCACTCGTAAAAAAAGAGAGGGGAAAAACTGTGGTGATGAAAATTTGTGATTTTTCTGAAACAGGGAAATGATTACACGTCTATCTGTTTCAGCCAGACGTGCTGTAATACCATGAATTCATTGTGCATTTCAGCAAAAAAAAAAAAAAAAATAGCAATGAAAAAACAATTAAAAAAATAGTTAGTTAGCTAACCCTAACCCTACGCTGCATCTAAAACCTGGTCACTACAGAGTGCACCAGTTTTCGGAGTGCACCAGTTTTCGGAGTGCACCAGTTTTCAGAGTGGTGTCTGAACGGCGTCCTGGAGGAGAGCGTGGAAATGTTTTCAATCCCAAAACATCCGACTAATCCACGGTTGTTTTTAACCAATCCCTGCGATATTTTCTAACAAATAAAAAAAATAAAAAAATAAACAGAACCAGCAGTGACTCGGCCCGGGATGACCATTTTCCTGAAGATGAATTAACGAGGTAAATGTGTCACATGATGTTTATCGCTGCGGACTTTCTCAGGTGATCCTGCGAGCTTCGTATCTCGCCGCTCGATTGACGAGAGCGGATCTCCGATCGGAGGTCGAGAGGTCACGACTCTGCATCGCTAATCTGAAGGTTGCGGGTTCGGATCCCGGGTTCGCCGAACTGACCCGCTTGGATTGTTTGAGCAAAACGATTAACCCTCAGCGGCTCAGCTTGGGATAGAAGTGTCTGAGAAATGAATAACAATTCTCCTACATCAGACGTAAAAACTGCCTACTACAGCGATTTTCTGCTGTTGTTGCCTTCCCGATACACACACACACACACACACACACACACACACACATCTCTGTACAGTACTGTGCAAAAGACTGTAAAGCAAAGATAATGCCTTCAGAAATAATAATGAAACATTTCTACATACAGCAGCACCGTGCAAAAATCTTCAATACACTCATTTTTATATTAGTTTAGTCTTGGATGTTTATTATCTTAGGCTTTTATGGCGGCAAAAAAAGAAACATTTTGGTTTTCCAAACAAAAAAATGTTTGTCAGTAAAGAACAGGCCGTTATATGCTTTTTAGACCAAAAAATAAAAAGCAAGTGCAACAAAACACTTTGTCAAAAATAATTTCCCTTATAAAAACTGCATCAGAGTGGACCTGAGACTACCGACGCGTAGCGTTTTTCACGAGCTAAACGTCGTCGCAGAAACGTACGACTTTGTTTAGTTTATGGCTGTTATCACTGCTCTTTATAGATTTCTTTGTTTTTACATCGTCTTTTTTTTTTGTTGTTGTTCAGTACCGCATTAAAAAAATGAACTGAAAAGAGCACAGAAGTGTAATGATCAGAACTGAGTCAGCGTTTGTGGCGTAATCAAGGTTACGAAATGTTACAGGGAATAATAATAATAATAATAAAAAAAGCCTGAAAACCAAAAAGTAACTGAACCCCAATTCCATCCCCCCCCAAAAAAAACAGGCTCTTTTCGGACCTCGAAAAGTTTGCGCACCCCTAACCGTCACACTCGCGTCATTTCCTGTTATAATAACCTCCTCCGCTCTCTTCTGAGAAGGCTTTCCGCTAGATTTTCGGGCGTGGCTGTGTGGATTTGTGTTCGTTCACCTGCTGAGGACGCTCCAGTTCCAGTTGAGCCCAGGTCAGGGCTGTGTGCAGGACGCTCGAGTCCTACCTTCTTCCAACATTAACACTTAACACGTCACGTCTTCGCGGAGCTCGCTTTGTGCGCAGGTTTGTGCGTCGTAGTTCCGGTGAAGGGAAATCGTAATGCTACGGCGTACGAAGACATTCTATAGCCGACGATTGTGTGCTTCCGACGTAATTTCTTCTAAGAACCACATACTGTATGGGTGTGATGACCAGGTGTCCACATACTTTTGGCCGTATACTGTAGCGTCTGGTGTTAGATCGCCACTATAGCAGTTTTTTTCCCCCCTAAACAGAGCATCAGCAGGAAACTCCATGTAGTGTTTCCCCTACAATTCAAAGTCACACTGCAAAGTGAAAAGATGCTCTTGAAGCAGAGTCTGCTATCATATCTTTATTTAAATTATTAAAGCGCACCTATTATGGATTTGAAACGTGCCTAATTTTGCTTTAAAGCTCTCATGCGATAGATTTACACGCATCCGGGGTCGAAAAACACTTTAACGTGCTCGTAATTTAAACTGCAACATTAACTCCCCCCCACCGTGTCACAAACGACTCGTTAAATGATTCATTATAAATGATTCGTTCTAAACTCTTCCTTTCAGAGAGCATACTCTGCTCTGATTGGTCAGACGTCCCAGTCTGTCTTGATTGGTCTAGCGCTGTCTAGCGACAGACGATGAAGACCGGAGGCGGGGTTTTTGTTACAAACCTAACTAGGTTAGTACAGGGAGTAAAGTCTGGAATCACTAACGAGTCGATTCAGCTGTTCAGAATCGGTTCATTCTTTTGGGAGTCGATAACGCCGCTTGTCGTGCGCTTTGATTTTTGAAACTTTGCAGATGTTTTTATATTTGCAAACAGCTACGTATATCACACGCTACATGAAAGGGAATATTTGAAAAACCGTAATAGGTGCACTTTAATAGATTTTGCACGATTTGTAATCGTATTCAGTCCGTACAGGATTTCGCGGCGATTGCTCTTTTGCGATTGTTGCGGCCACAAACGCTCGATTTTTAAAACGTTAGCGATGCAATTTGCGTGTTTTTTTTTTGTTCTTTTATTTTTGCGGAAAACTACTCGGACCGGCCAAATCGCAATCGCACGAAGTAGTTCCGCGCGCTCTCTCGCAGTGATGTTTGTTGCTAAATGAGACCTTCCAGCGCGAATCGAAGAGGGTTTCGAATGAACGCGCATCGGGATATTGCGCCGTTTCCTCGATTTTGCGTTCATTTCATCCCGGAATCCCGGAATCCCGGACGGACTGATTATTGCATCGCCCTGATACAGCCACTAGAAGAGTTTGTACGTCAGTTTGGAAACTTGCGTTATTTTATTTACGCGTTAATTCTCGTTTTCTGAGAATTTTTAAGATGATCTTCATGCTTGCGAATGTTTTAGAATGGAGACCGCAGGAGTGTGACGCAGACCGATGTCACCGTGACCCATGGTGTGATTCAGTTGACGGGCGTGTACGTGTGAACCGAAGACCACGGATTGCACGGATGCAGTGAAATTAAGGTCAAGAGTTTAGGATTTGATTCTTGCTTCATCCTCGTCAGGGAGTGGAACGGCGTGAGAGTTGCGCAGTGAAACGATCATGTGACTGAAACACTTTCTTGGTATTTTCAACTTCCTGATAACCTCGTGATTCATTTTTACAGAGTATTTCGACGGTGTGTAAGAGTTTCTCGTTTGCAGGAGCTGGGTGCAAATGTCTGCGTCCACTTCGAACCTTAACCTTACAACCGCACAGGTTTGATTAGATATGAATTATTATATGAAGTTAGTTCGTTTCCTATACTAAAAGCACATCCAGACGTGTTTTATTCCTCTTATACCACAGCAAAAATTCCCAACGATTACAAACTCATACATTTTATTTGTCTATAGTTACGCTGAACGTTGTGGAGTATAAACCGCGCTTCCCTCACCAGCCTCTCTTACAGCTTTAGCGCTGACACTGGAGACTCCTTCCATACAGTAAATGTTCAATAAACTCAGAAAACCTCACCTTAAGGACGATTATTTACATGGCGCGTCTGCCGTACAAATCCCTGTGAATGAGCCGTTGCTATAGAAACAATAAAGGTATCAGAACTAGCGCATTAACGTAAACCTGCACTATAGTCAGAGTTCCTGTTGTAGAAAATGAATCAACACCTGATGACCAATCAGAATCCAGAATTGAACAGCGCCGTGTTAGTGTGTTCACGGTGTGGAATCCACGGTTTGCTTTGAGGTCATGTGATCACGGCTCCTCTGGGATGAAGAGACGGCGTTTGGGTTTACATCCACTCGGGGGTCATTTGATATACGGCTCTGTGATTGACATCAGGGCACAGTGTCAGCGTATTACCCCCCTCCAGCTACTGCGTAATCAAAAAACAAACCTAGAAATCTCCTATCATTTCTTTAAATACGTTTTATGTCAATAGTAAAGCGATTTATCCGGGGTGTTTTTTCCCCCCCGTTCGTCGAATCGTCTCACGGCTCACTGTGTAATAATAGCTGCTATTGATTTGCAGGTTTTGTAAAATTCATGACACGTCGTAGGAGAGCCTCCGAGTCACAAGACCCTGGGATCCTGTTTTTCACTCCGGGCTTCGCTTCACCGACGTACACTTCGAGGGAAATCAGTGACAGGGTTTTCTTTTTTTCTCTCTTTCCTTTCACTCCAGGCTCCTTTTAGCTCGTTGTTTGTGTCCTGAGTGAATCTTTAACGCTGTTTCTAAAAAAAAAAAAAAAAAAAAAAATCCGTACAATTTATTTATTTATTTATTATTTTTTTAAAAATACAAGTTCTGTGGTAATAAGTCATGTGCGGTCTGTAATTCCACTTGTTCAAAGTCTGAAAAGTCACACGGGTTAATTTTTAGCTTCTTTTTTCATCTACTGGAGATTGTACTTGGAGAACGCACTATATGTCAATGTTACATATATCAAATATTATATATATATATATATATAATCACGCTACACCCTTAAATAAGCCTTCTTTGGTTGTCCTACTGTCCGAGTGTTCTTCAGGGGTTCTCTAAGGGTTAATTGCGTTGTTAATCTTTCAAATAAAAAATAAACAGGAACCTTTTCTCACAGGAAAACCTTTTAAAGTTCTTTTAAAGCATTAAATTATTACATTTTCACAAGTACTCTCTCTCTCTCTCTCTCTCTCTCTCTCTCTCTCTCTATATATATATATATATATATATGTAAATTTAAAAACCTTCAAAGGTTTTCTTATGAGAAAGGGTTCCCTTTTTAAAAGACTAAATCTTTGAACTATCTAAGAAACCCTTAAAAAACCCGTGAAGAACCCATGAAGAACCCATGAAGAACCTTGCTTTTTTCTCTCTCTCTTTCTTTTCCCCAAGAGTACTTGTGAAAATGTACAAAAGTACCAAAGTGTTTTCCTTCTACCACCAAAGGGAAGAAGGAACCCTTATATATTTCCTCCTAAATACTAGGCAGTTATTATCGTGTCAGATTACATGCGAGTTAAAATGTACAATCTAATAACCCCCAAAGCTTTTCTTATGAGAAATGGTTCCATTTTTGAAAGACTAAAAACTTGAACTATCTAAGGAACCCTTAAAGAACCCTTGAAGAACCCTCAGACAGTAGGGGCAACCAGAGAAACCATAAACGTGTAGCTTGTCTTATTTGAAACTGTGATCAACAAAGAACATTACAAAATAATAATAATAATGTTCAAAACAATGTGTTTTCTCATCAGAAACGGTTCCTTCAGAAAGTAGAACCCTTCTGATGGTGTTGCTTGTTTTATTTTCAATGTTGGGGAACCCTTACAGGTTCAAACCAAAAGTGCTTTCCTTCTACCACCAAAGGGTAGAAGAATGAGACAAATGAAAGCCTTTAATCATCAACATGAACCTTTAAAGAACCCGTGAAGAACCCATGAAGAACCTCGTTTTTTTTCTCTCTCTCTCTCTCTTTCTTTTCCCCAAGAGTACTCGTGAAAATGTACAATTTAACGCTTTAAAAGAACTTTAAAAGGTTTTCCTGTGAGATAGGGCTCCTGTTGTTTGTTTGTTTGTTTGTTTGTTTATTTATTTATTTATTTATTGGAAGATTAACAACGCAATTAAACCTTAAAGAACCCCTGAAGAACACTCGGACACCCAAAGAACGCTTATTTACGTGATTTTACCCTTCAAATATTAAAACAAAAAACAAAACAAACCAAAGTGCTTTATTTAATAATGAATAATGTTGATTAATAAACAAGAATGTTTATTCCTGAAAGTGTGTACTTCATTACTGAAGTAGTCACTGCACTGTAAAATCGAGTGCCAGTGAAACTGGATATTAATGAGGGACTAGAATTAGAAAAGGTTTAAACATAAATAAAATAAAACAAAAGATGCGAGGATTGTAATTGTCTGTGAGTTTTGGGGAATCACTGGTTCGGGTTATCTCGCCGATCTCACGCGGGTTCTCTCATTCCCAGATTTGAAATATTCTGAATACGATGTCCGTTTTCTAATATTTTGGACGGGACACGCTTCATCGCTCACGTTCTCCTCGGAGTTCACTCCATCAGCGATTCATGTGCATTATGTTCAAAGAGAAACTAATTCATCACACGGCTGGACGAGATGAATGCTGAACAGAGAGGAACCGCTGGTGCCGTGGGCCGAGGAGATTCAGAGAGGGAGGAATTTTTACCTGTGTGTGTGTGTGTGTGTGTGTGTGGAGGGATGTAATCAGTCGCTGAACCTCCCAGGCTCTGTGAACACGGTGACAAATTGAAAGTGTCTCAGTCTAGTTTATTGCCCTGATCAGGTCAAACGAAAAGCTACTGGCGGTCCGGGCGGGTAGACGGCGCCGTCGGCCGCAGACAAATGGACTGATCATTTCTTATTGAGAAACAATTCCTAAAAAGTGGTTTATTGCGTGAGCGAGGGAAGCAGCCCGGTGCTCCTACCCTGACCTCTTCCTCCGGCGCGGGAATGAAATGAATAGAGAGAGGGCGAGTTTCTGATGGCACAACTCCACCGGAGAGACACGCCATTTGTTACCAACAAGGAGGTTCTGATGAAGTGTACGGAGAGGGCTTCTCTCTCTCTCTCTCTCGCTCTCGCTCTTTATTATTTATTTCTCCCCCCCTTCTTTTTCTCTTCTCTTTCTCTCTTTCTCTACAAGGCCAACCTTCAGGCTGCTAGACCTCAAATGGATGGAGGGAGCCGATTGAATTTTACACTCTCCTGCCTGTGATTAATTCCCGCACACACTCGGGTGACATCCTGCGTCCTGCCGGGCCACGAGGGGGCGCTCAAGATCCACAAATCTCTCCTTCTTACAGCAGGTGGGATGGACGACGGTCCGAGTCTGAGCGTTAATAAAAAAATTCTCTCTTTCTCTCTCTCTCTCTCTCTCTCTCTCTCTCTCTCTCTCTCTCTTTGTGTCTCTCTCTTTTCTCTCTCTCTCTTTCTCTTTCTCTCTCTCTCTTTTTTCTCTCCCTCTCTATCTCTCTCTCTTTCTCTTTCTCTCTCTTTCTTTCTCTTTCTCTCTCTCTCTCTCTCTCTCTCTCTCTCTCTCTCTCTCTCTCTTCCTCTCTCTGTCTCTCTCTGTAGTGTAGTGAGTGAGTGTGTGCGGAGCGTGGCCGAGGCCGCGCTCTCTTTCTCTCTCCCTCTTTCTCTTTCTCTCTCTCTTTCTCTCCCTCTCTCTCTCTCCCTCAGTCAAGTCTCTCCCTCTCTATCTCTCCCTTTCTCTCTCTCTCTCTCTCTTTGTCTCTCTTTCTTTCTTTCTCTCTCTCTGTCTTTTTCTCTCTCTTCTTTATCTCTCCCTCTCTCTCTCTTTCTCTCTTTCTCTCTCTCTCTTTCTCTCTCTGTCTCTTCCTCTTCCTCTCTCTGTCTCTCTCTTTCTTTCTCTTTCTCACTCTGTCTCTTTCTCTCTCTCTTTCTCTTTCTCTCTCTCTCTGTCTCTCCCTCTCTCTCTCCCTCTCTATCTCTCCCTTTCTCTCTCTCTCTCTTTGTCTCTCCCTCTCTCTTTCTCTCTCTTTCTCTCTCTCCCTCCCTCTCTCCCTCCCTCTCTCTCTCCCTCCCTCTCCCTCCCTCTCTCTCTCTCTTTCTCTCCTTCTCCTCATTGCTTCTCAGTGTGTTTGTGTGAATGGTTCTGGAGTGCAGCGGGCAGTAAATGTCACTTTATCACTTAACCCATTGTAAAAGGGTTGAAAGGTCTAATAAAGCGCAGTGAGGTGCATTACCCCTCTGTATAACCCGTCTTTATGGCTTTCCGCTTTAGCCACTTGTTAAAAGCTAAGAGGCGGATGTGAATTCTTTAAAAAAAAATCTTTATTGAATATTTTCATAACTCCAGCGTTCATTAGGAAAAGTGTTTTATTTCATCAGCCGTGCGTGAGCTTTTGTGCTGAGCTTGAAATGATCTGATCACCTTCACAGCGTGTTCTGATCTAACATCAGACATAAGCTCCTGTATCCACGTGTACTGTGTACTGCAAAATATAATGACACTATCTCAGATTTAGTGGAATTTATCTCGTATTTCTTATTAATGGGTTACAACAAAACATCCATGAAGCGATATCTTAATATCTTAATATTTTGATGAATTTTAAGATTTTAATCTCTTCTTTCACTCCTTTAAAAATAAAAAAATAAAAAAATAAAAAAATAAATAAATGCTTAAAATTATCCGCAAATAGAAGAAGATCTTCCATATTTCATGTTCCATATTTCACTTCCATTTTCCACTAGAAGATCTTCCATATTTCAGTCTTGAAATGAGTAGAAACAGGTTTAATAATCTTATATTCGGTTTATTTTTACAGGAAATATATATATATATATATATATATATATATATATATATATATATATATATATATATATATATATATGTGTGATTATGTAATTATATATAATTATGTGATTATATGTGATTATATATAATTATGATATGTGATTATATATAATTGTGATTATATGTGACTATATATGATTATATGTGATTGTGATTATATATAATTGTGATTATATGTGATTATATATGATTATATGTGATTATGTGATTATATATAATTGTGATTATATATAATTATATGATTGTGATATATAATTATGTGATTGTGATTATATATAGTTATATGTGATTATATGTGATTATATATAATTATGTGATTATGTATAATTATATGCGATTATATGTGATTGTATATAATTGTGTGATTATATGTGATTATATATAATTATGTGATTAGATGTGATTATGTGATTCTATATCATTATATGTCATTATATATAATTATAAGTGATTATATGTGATTATATATAATTATCTGAGGACACAAAAGGTTTGACCAGTGTGTGTGTGTGTGGTGTGTGTGGTGTGCGTGTGTGTGTGTGTGTGTGTGTGTGGTGTGTGTGGTGTGCGTGTGTATGTGTGTGGTGTGTGTGTGTGTGTGTGTGTCTGTGTGGTGTGTGTCTGTGTGGTGTGTATGTGTGTCTATGCCTGTGTGTGTGTGTGTGTGCATGTGTGTGTGTGTGTGTGTGTGTCTTTGTGTGTGTGGTGTGTGTCTGTGTGTCTGTGTGTGTGTGGTGTGTGTGTGTGTGTGTGTGTGGTGTGTGTGTGTGTGTGTGTGGTGTGTGTGTGTGTGTGTGTGTGTGTGTGTGTGTGTGTGTGGTGTGCTGAAGGACTAGCTAGTCACCAGGATGCATAGAAATCAAATTTGAAATTTGTACACTCAGGGTTCTGTTTTTTTTTTTCTTAATCAAAACAGGAAAAATTATGTAAAATGATACAGTATATAGATTTTAAAGGCAAATCTTACTTCTAGAAAGTTCTAGAAAATAAAATGCTACACATTTTTCCATCCATCCTTTATCTACAGCGCTAATCCTACAGGGTTGCGGGGAACCTGGAGTCTATCCCAGGGAGGAAAAAGCGTCTGGAGATCACGCAAAACTGGCTGTGCTGTCTGGCTGGGAGGGGCATACTCTCTGTCAATCACAGCGACACTAGCCAATCGTTGGTGTCGGTGTGGTAATGTATGCGGAAGAGGGCGGATAGCGCTTTCCTCTGACCGTGTTGGCTTCACGTGTCTCATAGGAAGCACGTGTTAGCCTTCACACTGCCCGGTCGGTAGCTGCTGTATGATAACATCATCTTCCTCAGTTATCGATCTCGCTAGCCAATCAGCTAACAGAATAGTCTCATTAACGTTAAACGGCACAACGAACTATTAACACAAACCCCGTAAACTGACCGTGTTATTAACTCTCGACATCTTTTCACCGCTTAACGCAGATTAGCAAACCTGGTGTGTGAGAAGTCTCGTTCTAACATCAAAACAGGGATCGGTTTCGTCCTTGTTTTTATCCGGGGGAATTCCTCTGACGTTCTCTCGCTCTCTATCCGAGCCGCGTTCGTTCGTGGTGCGATACCGAACACGTGTGTGCGAAAGCAGTCTAACGCTAAACACGGCCTCACACTCTGACAAGCCGGTGCACGGGGAAGGTATTTATATTCCGTGTTTTATATTTATCAAAGGACAACTCTGACATTTTGGCACGCAGCCTCATATTTCACGTGTCTGACGTGCAGTAAACACCGTAAGACAGCTCGGGACGAATTCATTTAGCAAAGCGAAAATTATTTCCTGCCTTTTTATTTATTTTTTTTTCTACCTACAGCCTGAAGGGAAGTGAAGGTTGGGTTCTGATGAGAGCACAAAGGAAAAAAAAGTGTCGATTCTGTTGCTTTGTCCGAGTTTAGTGCTACAAATACTAACAGGAAAAGCTAATGTATTTTTGCTGGATCGAAGGATGTGTGAGTAAATGTGATAAACAATTATTTCTTACATAAATAATGAGACCATTAGGTTTTACGACCGCTCATTGTAGTAAACAGTCCTTCTCTTTTTTCCCTCTGAAGCTGTGCTGTGGTATCTGGAACCGAGACGTCGATCCTTTAAGTCCTGTAAGGTCGGGTCTCCGTGGATTCTTCGGACTCGTTTGTCCAGAACGTCCCACAGACGCTCGATCGGACCGAGATCTGGGGAATTCGGAGGCCGAGTCAACACCTTGTCATGTTCCTCAAACCGTTCCTGACCAGGTTCTGTAGTGTGTCAGGGAGCGTTATCCTGCTGAAAGAGGACACCGCCGTTAGGGCGTTACCGTGAAGGAGTGTACTCGGTCTGAAACAGTGTTTAGGTAGGTGGTGCGTCTCAAAGTAACTTCCACATGAATGCCAGGACTCAACGTTTCCCAGCAGAACATCGCCCAGAGCATCAGACTTCCTCCACCAGCTCGCCTTCTTCCCATAGTGCATCCTGGTGCCATCTCTTTTCCAGGTAAGTCCACATGATGTAAAAGAAAACGTGATTCAACATTCAAGAAATGTTCAGCATAAATGTTTAGTTCAGCAGAAATGTTTAGTTCAGCAGAAATGTTTAGTTCAGCAGAAATGTTCAATAAAAATGAAACTGGAAAACATGATTCATCAGACCATTCCACCTTCTTCCGTTGCTCCATGGTCCGGTTCTGACGCCAATTGTAGGAGTTTCGGTGGTGTACAGGGGGTCAGCAGTTCGTACTTCAGTAGATCTTCTGTGGGATCGGACCAGACGCTCTGGCCTTCTCTCCTCACGCACACATCACTGAACCTTGTACGCCCATGACCCTGTCTCCGGTTCACTGGTTCTCCTTCATTGGAGGACTTTTGGTAGGTATTAACCAGTGTGTTTATGTGTTTTCTTCATTAACAGAGCCTGGGTCACCATATAAAAGAGAGTCTTTAAAAAAAAAAACCACAAGAACGAGAGTTGATAAAGTTTTACGTCATGTACATCTAACAGTTACAATACCTTCTGTCTAGTAATATTCTCGCAGAATTCTGTTCATTTACATTTTAATTACAACCACAGCTCACATACATATAGTACGTACTAAACTTTACATTTAAAGCGTGCAGTAAAATGCAAAAAAAAAAAATCAATATTACTGTAATTAATCAAATCTGGCAATCAAGGATCTGGCAACCCCGTTCACACCATTTGTTTGGAAATCATTAAACTGCCTGTTTATTTATGTAGATTCTGTTTATTTACATAGATCTGTAAACTTCTGAAATGTCAGTATGCATTTTATTGCAGTGTCTCATAGTTTCATGTCAGAAGGGTTTATTTATAACATGGCAACCCTGTTTAAACGTTATAAACATAGACATTTTTAGTCGTGTTTCGCGCTTACGTGGTCTGCTTTTGAAGGTCAGATTTTTCTGAATCATCACAACCAGATGACCAGTTACACATATTAATACCTAAATATATCACACAGGAAAAAAAATCCACTTCCTGTTTTGAAACTATTATGTCATCTGGACAGCTGAGTCTTTCTTCTGCTTCTTCTTCTTCTTCTTCTTCTTCTTCTTCTTCTTCTGGATAATCATAGAAAACACTTTTTCTCAGGAAGGACCAAAAAAGCAACATGGCTGCAGATGTAAAGAGAACGGCCAGCTGTGTCTCCGTAAAGTTGGATGGATAAGCGGAGATAAAAACAACGCTGGAGCGATGGCTGAGGGAAGGAGGGCCTGAAGGAGAAATCGATAGGAAATCAGCGTTTCAGGAGGAGCCGTCATTTATCAGGTGACACGGTTAAATAGCGTTAAGGTACTAAAAGTGAGAAAAATACGGTGCGTCCTGCGAGTCGTATTGATCACGTGTGAACGGGGCCGTGGAAGGCCAAAGCCACTAATAAAATAAGACGTATCTGAGAGCAAAATCAGCCTCCGATCGATCTGCACAGTGATCAAGGCCAAAAACATCTTCACTGGGATTTAAACCTTGCTCCTCTGACCCCATGCACACACACACACACATTTACACTTACACTTACAACATTCCATCACTACAGTAGAGGAACTGCAACTATCCCTTTCACTCCCTAAGCTGAAAAACACAGTAATACTCATTCACAGAAGTCCCTTTAAAACATATAAACATATAAATACATCAAGACTACATGATTTCCTTTTAAAGTAGCAGTTTGTAATTTTTAGCACCCTCTGCTGCCCATATGGTGAACTACAATTTCACTGAAAATATCGACAGACCAGTCATCCCTTGAGTTGAAACTACGTATGCCCAATGAGCGGTCCTTTAAAGAAAAAAATACACCGAAGTTCCATTCCCAACGGGGGCGGAGTTTATTTCTGGGTCAGAAAAATGTCTCGACTTGAAGAATGCAGCCGGATCATGTTTTTCCAAGGCATCTTTAAAAACGATATGATCATTATAAAGTTAATGCTTGAGTCACGCTCGAGTCCTGAATTTACCGACTTGTGACTCGACTCATTGCACGAAGCAAAAGATAACTGTTATCTTCAAGTTCTGTGCTCCATCACGATGGCCATGCCTGTTGGTGGAGATAAAGAGATCTCCAGAAATAAAGGCGAAATGGAAATACCTGCATGTAAAACACCTAGCATCAGAATAACTGATTTGGAGAAAACCTAAGAAAGATTTGTTAACAAGCTAATAAATGTTTGTGCCTCAAAACTTTATCTTGATCTCAACTGCTTACAGTAATGGACTGTAAACTTGACTCGGACACAAGTTAGGACCTCTGGATTCGACTTGGACGGTACAGCTATGAACTCTGGACTTGACACTGACTCTACAGCTTAATAGACCTAAGCTCTAATACTGAGGACTTGGGACCTGACTTCACATGTGTTGGAGGAGGAGCACGTCTTAGCCTTCACCCTCCCTGGTTGGAAGCTGTTGTATGATAGAGGAGAGCTGACTGGTGGGTGGGAACTGGCTAAGCAAGAACAAATTAGCGAGAAAATTGGAGGGTAAAATAAAAGTTGGACTGTACAACTAAAAACTCTTTGAATTACACTTTAGAGCCAGGGACATTGAACTTGACACAGACTCTTGAGCTGAGGAACTTGACTTGGAATGTACAGCTGCAGTCAATGGACTTAAACCCTAGAGCTTGGGGCTCTGTAATCATTACAGACTCTAGAGCTGGAGACTCTAGATTCGAGTTGTACCCCACAGCTTGGAAATCTGAACTTAACTAAATAACCCAGTGCTCAGGAATTGACTCAGACCCTATGGTTTGGGACTCAAGATTTGACTCTAAAGTTAGAAACTCTGGACTCGACTTGGACTCTACTACTTGGGACTCTGGACTCTACACAAACTCTACAAGTAGGGACTCTGGACTCGACTTGGACTCTACTACTTGGGACTCTGGACTCTACACAAACTCTACAAGTAGGGACTCTGGACTCGACTTGGACTCTACTACTTGGGACTCTGGACTCTACACAAACTCTACAACTAGGGACTCTGGACTCGACTTGGACTCTACTACTTGGGACTCTGGACTCTACACAAAGTTTACAGCTAGGGACTCTGGACTCGACTTGGACTCTACTACTTGGGACTCTGGTCTCTACACAAACTCTACAAGTAGGGACTCTGGACTCGACTTGGACTCTACTACTTGGGACTCTGGACTCTACGCAAACTCTACAAGTAGGGACTCTGGACTTGACTTGGACTCATTGGACAACACATGCCCCGACTCAGACTCTAACTCATAAGCAAATCTGCTTTTAAACATTATAACCTACACCAGGGGTGTCCAATCTTATCTGGAAAGCACCGGTGGGGTTGCAGGTTTTCATTCCAACCCAGCAGGAGCCACACCTGATTCCACCTGTTTAATCAGTTGATCTTGGCTCGCAGTAGACTCAGGTGTGGCTTCTGTTTGGTTGGAATGAAAACCTGCGCCCACACCGGCCCTTTCCGGTTAAGACTGGACACCCCTGGCCTACGCTTTCCTCAGTACAACATTATTATATTGTATGTAATAAGGTTTATACCCACACTACCTGCGTCATTCAGAGTCACAGCTAAGTGCATAATAACTGCCAGTTATTATTCCATGTTCACATCACCAGCATGTTCCTATCCTTCTCTGATGTTAAGGCCTCTTGTTAGGACAGAAAACCCCAATCGTCACTGCTGTTAGACTACACAGAGCGGTTCATGCTCACTCCTTCATTACCTAAGTGCTCCCGTGCTGTGATTTAACAGGTTCATTTAACTGCTTTTCCTCCATGCAAGTGTTAAAATGCTTTATGGCTGTTTCATGTGCATATTTAAAAACAGGAGTCAGATGAAGAAAAAGATATATACACTGTATAGCTCGATTTTTTATTTATGTATTTATTTTTTACAGACTATGCTCCTGTACGAATTGGCATGTTGGAAAAGAGATTTTGCACTTTTTTCTTCAGGAAACACACACACACACACACACACACACACACACACACACACACACACACACACACACACACACTCCAGGTAGCGCTCGCTCCAAACCAAAAGTCTAAAACACAAAACCACAGGATGTACCGTATATGACGTTTAAAAGGGATGGACTTTGAAAAGGTCCTGAAATTGTAAAGAGAACTGATTTTAGGGAGCCATGAAATTTGTATAACGTTACGGTCATGTGACCAATTAACGCTCACATGGCCCCGCCCCCTCAAAACAATCAGTCTATATATATAAAAAAAAAAACAAGGTGTGTGTATTATACACGCATGGAATTTGTAGCATGACGAGCAGGAGTACGTCATGAAGACACGCCTATCTCTGTGATCGTTTATCTCGTACAAATCTATCATAATTCGATCAATCCGTCAAACAACACTGAACACATGCTGTAATATCCGGAAGACTAATCCCGGCACTGCTTTGTGTATAAACCGTACAAAACGATGAGCTGAAGAAGACCAGAATCGGATGAGTTTTAAAACATTCGGACTCTTTTTATTACCTGTTAGCGACGTTAACGACGCAAACAGAGCACACTGAACATTTTACCCGACTGACCATAACTACTCTTTTAAAACCACGTCTTAAGACTCAGTTTCTTTTATTAGCCACTCGTGTTAGTGTCTGATTCTTGTGCATTGACCTTTTATACGTTTATATCCTGTCTTTTATTGTGTTTGGTCTCCTTTACATCCTTTCATAGCGCTCGTACTTTAATCCTACGCTGTTTTTTAAAATTTTTTTTATGTATTTATTTTTAATAAAGCCTTTTTTTTTCTCCCCTAATCTTCAATTCGTTCCACTCGACTGCACAGCACTTTTAAGTCGTGCTGTCTTTAAAAAAAAACCCCAAAAAAACAACAACAACATGATCTAATCTTCTATACATTTCACCCATTCAGTCTGTTCACTTCCTCTCTCGCTTTTTCTGTATACTCATCTGTGTGTCCTGTCATCTTCTATTTTTTTTTCTTTTTTTTTTTGCGCAAGGCTGGTGTCAAAAACGCCACTGACGTATGAGTGATTCTCAGAAAGGCGGCGTTGGGGAAATGGTAAACGTCAGGGAAGAGGTGCTGGGAAAAAGAACCGGAGCACTGCACTCAGTGTAATTACACACACACACACACACACACACACACACACACACACACACACACACACCTTTCATGTGCGTTTCTGCATCCGGGCCAAAAACACACTCCCCCTAAACACAGCACTTCAGATAAACACATGACTCAGTCTTTATGAAGCCTTTATCTTTGGAAAAGCGATATCTAAATGGAAGTTATTATAAAGACTATTTAAATGGCGTAATGCTCATCTGATTGGTCAGAAGGTGTTGATTCGTGTTCTATAACAGCAGCTCGGAAAGTAGCTCCGGCTCTCAAGCAGAATCACAGGTTTATACTGTATTATATAAGTACATATATATATATATATATATATATATATATATATATATATATATATATATATATATATATATATATTACATTACATTACATTATATTATATTATATTATAGTACATTACATTACATTACATTATATTACATTATATTATAGTACATTACATTACATCATATTATATTATATTATATTATATTATAGTACATTACATTACATTACATCACATTACATCACATTATATTATATTATATTATATTATAGTACATTACATTACATTACATCACATTATATTATATTATATTATATTAGGCCTCCAAAGGTTTAGCAGAAAGCTGTAAGTGAGGCAGATATATTTAATTTTTTTTTTATTTTATCCATTTGTATGAAATTATTTAAATAATTACATTATTTAATAAAGAAAGAATCACATGTGAAGTTGCACATACAGACGATTGCTGCTGTTTTACTAAATGAAAAATTAAAAAAAATTGAATGATTATATATTTTACTTCAAACATAAAGGTGAAGAAAATGTGGGTGTGTGTCTCAAATCTGAATAAATAAATAAATAAATAAATAAATAAATAAATAAATAAATAAATCTTTTCTGTGAAGATTTATTATAGCAGAAAAATAAAGAAACTGATTTCGGACACCATGTATTTTTTAAAAAAAAAAAAAACATTTTACAGCTTCAGCCATAATTTTGTTTAATTTACTTTTCACTTATGGATTAAACCTGAGCAGAAACGATCCAAAAAAATAATTAAAACTTAGCATGTGAAAATATCTTAAATATAGCCCAATAACCTAATATCTCTGACCATGTGATTACAATAAATTAATGATAAATTATTAAAAATTATTAGTGTAAAATATCATTTAGTTAATTTATAGACTTCAGCTAATTATCTAGATAATTTCAAGCATTACTATATAAAAAAAAGCATTTGATCAAATAAAAATAAAAACTAGTCTTAATAACCAAATTATTACATATTAAATAAATAAATAATTAGATAAAGTGAACTTTTTTGACTTGATTAAATTTTTGTACTTGTTTATTTTTTTAATTTATTTTTTTAATTTGACCTGCACTTCTACACTTCTCAGTTTAAACGCTAAATGCTGTCTCTCATCATTCAATCCTACAAAAATTCCCAGAATTCCCATTCTGGAAAAGGCTCCTGTGTTCCCAGGTGGTTTTTCGGGAAGGCCCTGCATGTTTTCAGGCCGTCAGGGTCGGACATTGAACTGTGACTCTCTGCCCTTTCGTTTCTGCTCAATTAACTCAACATCATCTCACACACACACACACACACACACACACACACACACACACACACACAATGTTCTATCAACATGGTTTTTCTTGGAAATGGTAGCAGCGAGTGAAACAATCTGTCAGAGACCTTCTCATGTGCTTTTGTTGCGAAGAAGCAGAGGAACTCTGCTAGTGCTTCCTGTGTTAGCGCGCTAAGAGGAAGCGGCTCAGCGTACTTGGAATTCTGTGGAAAAAAAACCCGCACGGCCGCTGACTAAACTTCACTCGCTCTGGTGCAACACCGGGTCACACCTCATGATTTCCCGACAGTCTCAGCTTTGCTCTGATCACAGCAGTCGCGTTCTCCACGTCGAGCGTCTCTCGGCTAAATCCTCTCTAGTTCACAGCTAGCAAAAAAAATAAATAAATAAAAAATGGCGCGGCGGCAGAGACAGATCATGCAGAAAATGTGCGATGCTAAACATTTGCATTAGCGATTCACAGTCAGCATGAGATCTTTATTTATTTCATTTATTTATTTATTCTCTTTTCCCTCTTGCATTTGCGTTTCCTAAAGCACAATATGCTTTCGAAGGAGTTCTGGACGTTAAAAAAAAAAAAATAGTAAAGAAAATTAAAAAAAAAAAAAGAAAAAAAAAAAGAGCGAGAAAAGGTCGGGCCTAGCAGCTGTGCTCGGGAGCGAAACTGAACATCCAGCTTCATTTTACTGCTTTTATTTATTTATTTATTATCCAGAAATGTTTACCTTTGCAAAAAAAAATCAGAGAGAGAGAGAGAGAGAGAGAAATACTGCTTGGGTTTTGGGTTTCTATTAATGTGTCTTGATGACGATTCCGAAATCTGAAATCCAATCGGAAAATAATTAGGGAATTAGCGGGGAATCGATATTGCTCGCTGTGGCGTGACACTCTCTTGCTGTGCTCGTTGGCGGTCGTCGGTCCCCCCGGTTCCCCCGGTCCCCCCGGTTCCCCCGGTCCCCGAGCCTCAGAGTGCTAACTTCACGTTCATAACCCCAGAACAATCTGTACACACACCGTCTCGGAGGATTCGCTCGCGGCACTTTTCACAGCATCGTGTGTAATTCGATTCGACGTTCCCGAGCATTCCCGGCTAATTCCCTCCTCCTCCACCTCACGCTTCAGCTAAAAACCTTTCATCGCTCCGGCCTGCCGCTTTACTTCAATTATTTATTTATTTATTTATTTATTTATTTATTTATTTATTTATTTCTGGTTAAACCTGAGGGGTAAGAACACACGACGCGTGAGATCGGGAACGCTCCGACAGCAGCGCTGCACATGCCAGGGCTTACGGGTTTCTTCATTTTTTTTATTTATTTAGAATAAAAATGAAGTTGTTGACAAGTGAAAAAAAACAAACAACATTTAACATTTACAACTGTAAATACACACTATCACTGACATTTTACAAAATAAAACATTTAAAAAAAAATAAAAAATAGAGACGAGACTACAGAGCTGATCACGTTTGGGATTTTGTTGCGAAGAAATACATTTGTTTACATATTTATGCAAACTTTGATGAATGAAAACGTGTTGTTATTTATGTATTTATTTATTTGAACTTGAGGGGGAAAAACAACTCAAACGTTTACATTTGCATGATATAAAAAAAAAAATTTAAATATAAAAAAAGTGTAAACATTTTACAAAATCAATAATGTTAAAAATGAGATTAGAGGCTGATTGTGTTGATTAGTTTAATTAATAAGTAAATGTAAGTTTAAAAAAAGAATAAATAAATAAATAAATAAATAAATAAATAAATAAATGTGTTTTTGGTTAAAATTGAGAGAAAAAATGTAAATACAGTTAATAAAAGTGACAATTACATTATTTAAATACATTCAAACTTACATTGTTTAGATTGTAAATATGGGGTATTGCTGCTATTTTACAGAAGAATTATTCATTATTTAAAAACAGAATAACAGCTGATTTGGTTTATTTTATGTTTGTAAACCTGAGGAGAAGCAACACCTGGTCTCAGGACCTTTTTTTCTTTTTTTTTGTACGCATGTTGAGAATTTTTTAACGGATTTTACCTCGCGCGTTTAATTTGGAATTTTTTTGCGTTATATTTATTATTGTAGAACGTGTACTCGTTAACGGACTGCAGAGGAAAACGCTTGAGGTTCTGATGCGCTGAAATGTGCTGTTAAATGTGCAAATTCCTGGAATGTTGTCCTTCCTGAGATCTTCGGCGTTTCCACACAAAACGATATTTCACTCAGAGCGAGTTCCTTTACTACAGCTGTGGAGGGCGGAGAGGTCACGCCGGGGTCATGCTGGGGTCACGCCGGGGTCACGCGCGGGTCACCGTGCAGCCCTGCACTCCTGTTTATCTTCATAAAGGATTTCCACTTAGAACCCCGCTGTACGGTTCTACATGGAGCAACATGAGACGCTGTTCCACTGTGCACGCTTAGCAATAAAGAGCTTTCATGGGTTTCCTGGACAGTTAACGGTTCTTCAACTCCTAAACGTGTTCTTTGATTTGTCATTTATTAAAGTTTATTACATTTTTTTTTTTCTGTAGAACCCTACAACATTGTGTCTTTCTGGAGCAACCGCATAAGTTCTATGCAGAACCCTAAAGCAACGCTTTCCAATCAGAGAGAGTTCTGAATCCAATCCCTTTAGCAAGTAAAAAACCTCAACTCTACAAAGAGCTCCCACAGTAAAAAGATTTAAGCTAGAACCTTAAAGTCTTCTTTGATTTGCCTCTTAGATAGAACCCTCATTAAAGTTTTTTTTGGTAGCTCTCAGAGGGTTCTAACTCTTTGTAGGACACAAATAATCCTTAACTATTCAAAGAACTCTTGTATATGTCCTGTATGCACAGTAGAACCAGGGGTTCTACAACATTTCCTTATTCTACTGAAGACCAGGAGCTCTACAACATTATATGAAACCAGGGGTTCTACACCGTTTTTTTTGTTGGTTCCCATGGAAATGTGTTAGCATCTAAAGGTTCGTCTTTCTGGAGGAACCCGTAAAGGTTCTATGCAGATCCCTAAAACAGAGGGGTTTCCTGTCGGAGAAGGTTCTCAATCTGACCTCTTTAAAAAAAATGTTCAAAGAACCCCTAAAAACCTTAGAACCCTAATAGAGTATGTGTATGGACCGAGTGGTCCTGTGGAAGTAAGTGAAGGGTTCCCAGGGAGTTTACTAATAGAAATGTGTGCACTGTTAACCCTTTAGTGTTTATCCTTCTGGAGATTCTGGAGGTGCCCTTAAAAGGTTCTATGGAGAACCTTAAACCAGAAGGTTACAGACATGTTAAGTTGAATCAAGTGCACCAGAGCATGTTCTCTGATTGTTTTATCGCTGTGGGCCATAACATACATCACAGAAACCCGTAGCCCCTAAACCCGACTCTTTCCTTCGACTCACTCTTCACTGGTGGAACATCTGAGAACCAAGAACTAGAACCTAAACCAAAAGGAGTAGACATGCCACAAATCACCAATAAACCACATCCTCTGATTGCTCCTTGACTGAAACCTGTAGTGTCTTCATCATCATGATCCAGATCCACTGATCCATTCCACTACAGACAAGTTCCTGAGAACAGCTTCTCTTAGAACAGAGAACCAAAACGCCTCTAGAACCTCTAGAGCCTAACAATGTCCACCACTGATGTGTCCATTTCCGTCAATATTGTTTATACGGATAGTTATTAAGATGTTCTCAAACATCAGTGGTTCTTAAGAATTAGTCTTGTTCTAGTAAGAACCACGCAATTCAAGACGGACGCCCCGGGCCCTGCCGTAGCATCTGAGAACCAAGATCTAGAACTGAAGCCAAAATGAGGAGAAATGCTGCAAATCACCAAAAAAACACTACATTCTCCTGGATTGAAACTTATCATCATGAACCAGATCCATTCTACTGATGAACATCTGAGAACCAGAGATCTAGAACCAACAAGTCCTAAACACACACCTCAGACACTTCTTCTTCATCATCATCATCATCATCGCTAATCAATAATCGGACCCAGCTTCTAAAAACCGAGATCCAGACCCTGTCAGCACTGATGTCTGGGTAATGTTGCTGAGAGCAGGATAACAAAACGAGGTCTGGAGGAACCCTTGTCCCCTCGTCCCCTCCGCCCTCCGGTCCGGATTGTAACGGAGCCCTTATTTAGTGTCCGGAGCCATTGGTGTCGGCGGCCGGCGATTTGTCCTTGTCTAATTACAGCGGCGGGCGACTGCTCCCTTCTCCCCGCATGCTCATGACTAATGGAGGGCGCCGGCGATGGATGAGGACTGGACCGAGCGGCGCTGGGTGATTTGTGGGCCAGCCAGTCTTTCACTGGCTCTCGCCCATTTGTCTTCCTGAGGTTAGCTGTGTGAGTGTGAGTGTGTGTGTGTAAGTGTGTGTGTGTGTGTGTGTGTGTGTAGCTTCTGGCCAGAAAATGGTTTAGAATTACTTCCCATTTTCGTGCACTTTCATCCCTGGCCAAGGCTTTTTCTTTTTTTGTTGTTGTTGTTGCTGTTTTTTTTTGTTGTTTTTTTGTTTTTTCAAATTTTTTTTTGGTTCCCGTGACAACAGGATGACGTAAGATATGACAGGAACCTTGATGACTGTGTTTTTACGACAACGTTTTCATCTCTGTCGGCTCGAGGCGAGGCCTTACGTGCCGATGATTTGTCGATTTGGCGAACGCCGGGGAAAGGTCAGACGTCCTCGATGGATATCTTCTTTCGCTGCTGTCTGTCAAAAGTTGGAGAAAAAAAAAAACCCGATAACGGAACCACCGTCCGGCCAAAACGTCCCGCTCGCTCGCTCGCTCGTTACGTCACTCTGTACCAATGCATACTGTTTTTTTTTTTTAATTTTTCACCTAGCTTTCTACATCCACCCATCTCTTTACCTATTTACATAAATATCATATTTTATATCTACACACATTATATATATATATATATATATATATATATATATATATATATATATATATATATATATATATATATATTTCATTTGAGTCCAAAACATCAAAGCACTTATTTGAGTTCTGAAATTCAGAAAAGATGGACAAATACTCAAGATTAAGCGCAAGGATCAAACAAACTACAATTATTATAAACGAGCTCAGGATAAAGCTGGGAAAACGCCAGCCGAAAAAGAAAAAAAAAGAGCTGTGTTTTTAACCTTCGTCCTCAGCTACATGTTTTCATCACATGTTTATACTGATATTAAGAATGAAAATGGTATGATTTTAATAAAACGATGGAATTGAAAAATGAATCAATTTAAAACAATTCCACAAAACTGCTCTAGAGACCGTGACTTGAAGAAACACTCGGACCCCGAAAGCTTGTGGAAAAACTCCAATCGGAGGCCACGCCCCCGTAACTCCCGTATCGATTTTCCCGACTTTTTCCCTCTCTGCCCTGCTGCTCTCTTTTACCTCTTCCCATTTTTTTTCAGTAAATAAACACCAGATTCGTCACGTCGGAGTCGTCCGTGGAGGACTCGGAGGACTCGGAGGACTCGGAGGCTTCAGGTCAGGATAGGATCAGGATCATGATTCATTCAGCCATCTTACGGCCGGAGAGTTTAGGGCCCAGTGCTCCTGACCCCAAACCCCGTAAGCCTCGCCGGTGCTACATCACTTCCTGTCAGCCACCTGGCAGAACAATACACAACCCCCCCACCACCACCAAAAAAAAATCCATCTTCATCCATCCTCTCAGCCTCCAACCGCTGCGTTCTACACAATCTGTACACTTACACTACGTACATTTTAAACAAGAGATTACCTTTCCTCCGTTTAAAAAAATACATCTTTATATCATGCTTCTTCTGTAGTCAACCTGTATTTTTGCGCTCTTGGTACACACACGAAAGATAAATATCAACATCTTTAATACTTCTCGTAAGTGAAGCGTATTCTCCCAATAAAACTAGATGAAAAGATACGCGATAAACATTTCTATTGTTTTCTTTTTTTTTTTAATGCAACATACAGCAACAAATAGACTAAGAAGAACAGCTGAACATAAATAATGCCTTAAGATATTCACAAATTTCAGAAAGTACCACAGCGCTGTCGAGTTCTCGATTCCGATTGGTCAGAAGGTCTTCGAAAATCACGGGCTTACACTGTATTAAAACGCTGTATTGTTTCTATAGTAACGGCTCGTTCGCAGGGATTCGGACGTCGAGACGCTCGGCATAAACGGGTTCAAAAACCTCGAGGAAGTTTTCTTGAAGTAAGGAGACGTTTGTTTAACGGTTACGGAAGGAGTCTCCGGTGTCGGAGCTTTTTAATCAGTCCGAAGGCGAAGCTGTAAATCTGTGACAAAGAGACAGAGAGAAAGAGCGATAGAGAGAGAGAGAGAGAACGAGAGAGACTGGTGAGGGGACGACGGAAGTGGAAGTGAGAACAGCAACGAATTTGTTTCGCGAACATTAAGCGTAACTGTCAGTGGATAAAAACGTACGATGCGTCGCGCTTTAATAAACACGTAAAGGTAATCGTTGCTGTGGTGTAAGAGGAATAAAACACTTGAGGATCAGCTTTAGGGTGGCGACAGGAACTCCGCTAATCCAGTGAAACAAGCGATAAAATAAGTAAACAGTCTTATATAAAATGTTATCCAAAGTGATTTGCTGAGTTCTGTGACGATGAGTCGTACAGTCGCGGTGTAAATCTATCACGTCCTGGTTCAGACACATGTACAATAGGTGTTAAAGCGCACACGACTCATCGCGCCTCGCCTCAACGCCGCTTCCTCGAGCTGACGAGTGAAGCCCCAGCGTGGGAATGTGAAAGAACACAAAAACTTTGTCCATCGCGTCCTGTGATGAAAAACCTATTAACGCGGCTGCGGCGTAAACAGGACGGTTGACCTTCGACCCCTCCTCGCTTGGACCGCTCTGCCGCTCTTCCCGCATTTTATCCCACTGCCCTGTTTTTTTTCTGAGCTGGATTAGCGAGGCCAATCTATCATGTCTCCCGGGCGAAGACAAGAGGATCGATATGTCAGTGCCCAAACACCACCAACATGCAGTTATGATGATGTTGGCGGGGATCGCGTTACAGTGCAGCGAGCACGGGATCGAACCTGGCCTGCCAGGGGAGCTGACGGAAAGCATGAATCACCATTAGGAGAGCTGTTTTCAACACACACACACACACACACACACACACACACACACCAAAACCTTCACGCTGTCTTTCAGCAAAATGCTCACAAAATACCACTACAGGTAGAAAAGTCTAACACGTCCTTCTCGTACACATCTTTCAGCTTTACTGTCTACTCACGACCATCACGTGACCTCATCAACATCGAGTTTAAGCTAAGCCCCGCCCACCCACCAATTAAACAAACAATAAATGTTTAAAATATGTGACCATGTAATATAACATAACACAATATAAAAAAAAAAAAAAAAAAAAAAAGTTTGAAGTCTGACTACACACATAAAGGTCATGTGGCGCAACCGCACATTAAAATATGATATTTTCCACTAAAGTTATTAACCATTATAGAAATGTGTCAAATGAACTTTTTTACTGTCTGCATTGCATTGTACAAGACCCTGTAAATTCTTCTGGGTGAATTTCAGATTAAGTTATAATGTTCTATACACATAGCTACATTTTAAACATCCAATTTGATATATATATATATATATATATATATATATATATATATATATATATATATATATATATATATATATAAATGATATAAAAACCCAAAATGCATTACAGAACCTGTTGCAGTTATAGTTCTTACATGTTACATAGAATTTATTTTCTTAAACCTGTTTTCTCTCCGGTTGCATCATTTAATTTGCAGTTGTGCCATCTGATTTTTCAGGACGTTATTAAATTAAACAAGCATCTACCTTGACCCACATATAAATATTTGTGCAAAAAAAAAAATCATGCTTATTAATAAAGATTTTAAATAAGTCAACATTATTATAAATATAACACTTTTGTAATAGTTTTCTTGAGGTTGTACCACATGACACAAACATTTTTCTTTTTTTTTTTTTTTTTCTTCCAATATTTGTGAAACGGTTATCGACCTGGTATCATTAAGGTAACTTAAAGTCTCTTTTATCGTGCAATATCCCGTGCATGCTTTCCTGAAAGCGTGCCTTTTAAAATAAAAGTCTTTTGTAGTCAGTCGTGCCTTGTGGCTTTTGAGAAAATCAGAATTTATGGACCCGAGTAATTTTTAATGCTTTACTATTTTGCAACATTTTAAGAAGTATTTAATAAAATTAGCCTTTAAGACTTCATTCGGTATACTGTATACAGTCAGACGGTTACACCACATGACAAATTTAGATTTTGAGAGGCAAAAAATGACTAAAACAAATTTTATTTTGAAAAAATAAAATTTTTACATTGAATGGATGAATTTGATGTGTGTCCAGTATTTATTAAATTATTATATAGGAATATATTGACCTTGGACACGAAACAATGCATGTCACAGAGTCAATACAGGACAATAAATATAGACACGATGGAAAACTTTATGACTTTTTTTTAAAAATAGATATTTTAGCAACTTTCCTTTTAGTAAAAATGTAGTTTGTTATATTACACTTTCCTGAAGGGTTTTATTTCCATATCACAGCCACAGAACTCCACTTAATCTCAAAATATTCCATTGGAGAAACTTATCCATTCTTTAGAAGAAAACAACAACAACAACAACAACCCTACAACCTTTGACTAGAATTCGTTCATTTTTATAAGAATGCATGATGTATTATTTGCATGAATGTTTATCGACAGCTGCCCTAACCCTGCTTTATAATTGATTTTGGTTCAGTTCTTTGTGTTGCTGAGGGTTCTTAGCTTCATAAAGGGGTTCTCTCTCTTTTTCTTTTCAGGATTCAAGATAGAACCTTTAAATGGTCCGTCCATGTGACAGGTAACATGATTGACAGAGCGGTAGAACACACCTCCTTTTGCTTATCGGTTGGATGTTTGTTTTTACTGCTGTCAAATGATCCATATAATATATTTAAATTTTCAATTTCAATTTTATTTATACAGCACGTTTAAGGGAAATATAGCTTTACAGAAATCTGTAAATTTATCCATGATGAGCAAGCCAGAGGTGATGAACATATCATTTTCTCTTTAAATCTCATTGACGAACGTTACAGACGAACGCTAGATATTAGCGGTGGAGGAACTGGGGTTTGCACTAGCATTACGTTTTTACATTTTAAACATTTATTTCACGTCACTCTCGGACCTCTTAAACGTGACCTTCAAACGTGACCTTCAGACTGTATATATGACTCATTTCTCATCTATTAAAAAGCTTCTATTAAGCTAAGAACGTAAAATGTTACACTAGACGCCACGCTAGCTAGCCTGGAAAATGTCCTAGTTCCCAATTACTCTCTCTCTCTCTCTCTCTCTCTCTCTCTCTCTCTCTCTCTCAAAGCCATAGACTGGAATCCGATCTGTTCCACAGTGCTAGCTAGCTCTTTAACCTGGAATGAGTCGAGTTCAGTAAAGCCATGAGTGTCTCAGGTTACCCCGCTAATGCTGTTGCGGATGCTAGCGTGTTGGACAAATAGCTCCAGCCTTAATAGCAGCCCTGTGTGTGTGTGTGTGTGTGTGTGTGTGTGTGTGTGAGTAATGTAATCTTTTGTATGCGTATGCGTGTGGGTGTAGCGGGTGGGGGGTGGGGGGCATGGATAATATTTGAGTTTACAGGATGCAATTTTCTTTAATATAAATGTCGTAATGCAATTTAGCGTGGTGCGAGCGCCCGGGCCTGGCTGCGCGATTCTGCTGACGGTCTGCTTTTGGCTTTCTATGGATGAGTGGCTCTCGGGGAGTGCATTATGCATCATTTTCACCCGTTTAAAGATTAGGCGCACGGCGGAAAAAAGGCATTACACAAACAAGGAAATATGTCTTTGATTAAAATATCTTTTATCTCTTTATTGATTAAAAGGCACAGTTTGGTAATAGAGTGCGTCTGCGCCTCCTCCTGCTTCTAATGGCTTTGTAAGAGTGTTTTCTTTTGCTCTCGTCGGCTGGACCGGGTACAGTAATGGGTAAATTTACTCTGCTGCCGAGTTATCGGACTTTAGAAAGCATTAGGAAGGAAACAAAAAGGCCAGAGTCTTTTTCCTCGTGGAATTTTTGCTCTTTTAAGTAAAATCGGTCGTTATTTTAAAGCTCTTCCACTTTAGGGAATGATTGAGTTTAATATTACGTACAAAAGGTTATCAGCTGAAATACACTGATATGAAGAACACAGTTATCAGGGATGAGCTGGAAGGTAAATGCAGCTAAAATGCTGTTTAAATAAATACTTTTTCAAAAAGTGAGGCGGGTTTGAATGGAAATTTTCGGCCAATCGTATACTTCGACATCTCTACGATATCTCAAGTGCCATGTCTCAAGAACATCAGAGTGGCTGCTTGTTTGTCTGTAAGATTCATATCGAATGATCGTCGCAACCGGAAGATGAACTTGATTAGATTTTGAAACGGATCCAAAACAGGATCAAGGTCACAGCAAGGTCAACATGTCTGAGGTAACTTTTTCTTCGAGTTCTACCTGTTTTTAATCGAGGACACTTTCTGACCTCGCCTCGGCGTCGTCCGTCTTCGAATGTCGTGTTACGTGAGGAACTGTGAAGAAAATCAGCAGAAGCTTTAATCAAAGAGTTGAACGGACACAAGTCCAATCAATTCCGTTCGTGATCGGATTGCAGCTGTCAAAATGTTCGGTTCAGCTCTCTTCATCGTACTCGCCGGACATTTGATTTGCAGCTCGGTATGGCAACATCGCAACACATGTTTATAAAAGACGAATCACCGACGTTCAGGAAAGGCTTTTTAAAAACTACTGAATAGACGCTGTGGAAAACATCCAAAATACATTTTAAAAAAAACCCCCAAAACAAACTCTTTTTGTTGTAGTACGTGGTCGAACCATCTCAAAGCTCAGGATATAACAGTGGCCTCGTTCATGTTGTGGTTCCCGTGGCAACAAACAAAACGCGCGTGTATTTGTTTGGATTTCCACCCCTGTCCCGTGATTGGTTTGTTGCCTGACTGTAGTCACCTGTTCCGTGTTTAGCTCTTTAGTCGGTTTCTATCCTGTTGTGTCGACATCTTCGTGTCCGTTCTTCATGGATAGCGTTTCCGGGTTTCGACACACACCTGCGTTACCGTTGACGATCGTGGATATTTTACAGTTTTGGGGTTCCACGTTAACATCACAAGCGTTTTCGCTTCAAGACAGAGGGGGAAATAAAATGCCATTATTATACCGCGAGTAACTTGTTTCACGGCTGTTCCACGACAGAAATGGTACTATAAACGGATAAAAAGCATGATGTTGTTCTTTCATAAATTAAAAAGGAATAAAAGACTCTGGGGAAGAGCTGTTATTTCGCACCGTTATCACTCTGTATCATCATTTCCCTCTGGATATCAATCATTTTGTCATTCCACTGATATCAACGTCCTGCCGATGAAGCAAACTTTAACTCCGAGCCTGAGCGAGGAGAGAAAATGACGTGCGAGTGTCTGAAGAAGCGATGTGATGAAGAACAGATGGAGCTCTGCTCTTTAATTAACCCAGCCGAATCGGACGGCTGGAAGCAGGTCCTCGGCCCGTGAAGTTCACCCGGCGTTCCTGAGCTCGGCTGAGAAGAGCGAGTCGACTCCACCGCTCTGACGCTCTCCCCCTCCGCCATCACGCAGCGTTTTATTTCTCATTAGCATGAGACAAAACTGCTGGGGGATGAAATTTGCTAACAGGAATTAAAAATGCATTAACACATCGGAGAGACTCGTTTCTGCTAACAGTTTTATTAGCGCTTTGACCTTTATGTTCATTAGAGGAGTTGATAGGCAGGAGAGAGGGAGTGTTCGCGCGCGTGTGTGTGTGTGTGTGTGTGTGTGTGAAAGTGGTAGTTGTGAACACTGGGACACTCACAAGTAACATGAAGTCATCTCTCCAGTGACTTTTCCCCCAATTAACTCCTCAGGACACGTTCTACACGCAGTCTGCTTGATCTGTGTTGTCACTCACTACAGCTTTCTGCGAATTAATTACTGAAAGCAACATCATTCTGTAGCACCGGCCACGTCAGGTACAGTACGCTTCCCACGTAAGATATAAGATATCAGAGATGAATAAATAAGTGAGTAAGAAAGAAAGAAAGAACAATCAAGAGAAGGGAAGAAAGAAAGAAAGAAAGAAAGAAAGAAAGAAGGGAAGGAAGACATAAATGAAAAAGTAAGAAAGAAAGAAAGAAAGAACAATCAAGAGAAAGAAAGAAAGAAAGAAAGAAGGGAAGGAAGACATAAATAAAAAAGTAAGAAAGAAAGAAAGGAAGAACAATCAAGAGAAAGAAAGAAAGAAAGAAAGAAGGGAAGGAAGACATAAATAAAAAGTAAGAAAGAAAGAAAGGAAGAAAGAACAATCAAGAGAAGGGAAGAAAGAAAGAAAGAACAATCAAGAGAAGGGAGGAAAGAAAAAATAAAGAAGGGAAGGAAGATATAAATAAAAAAGTAAGTAAGTAAGAAAGAAAGAAAGAAAGAAAGAAAGAAAGCACAATCAAGAGAAAGGAAGGAAGATATCAAATAGTAAGAATAGTAAGAGAAGGGAAGGAAGATATAAATAAAAAAGTAAGTAAGAAAGAAAGAAAGAACAATCAAGAGAAGGGAAGAAGGAAGGCAAGAAAGAAAGAAAGAAAGAAAGAAGGGAAGGAAGATATAAATAAAAAAGTAAGAAAGAAAGAAAGAAAGAAAGAAAGAACAATCAAGAGAATGGAAGAAAGAAAGAAAGAAAGAAGGGAAGGAAGATATAAATAAAAAAGTAAGTAAGTAAGAAAGAAAGAATGAACAATCAAGAGAAGGGAAGAAGGAAGGCAAGAAAGAAAGAAAGAAAGAAAGAAAGAAAGAAATAAGGGAAGGAAGATATAAATAAAAAAGTAAGTAAGAAAGAAAGAAAGAAAGAAGGGAAGGAAGATATAAATATAAAAGAAAGAAAGAAAGTAAGTAAGAAAGAAAGAATGAAAGAGAGCAAACAAGGGAGACGAAGAAAAGAACAAAATAGTAAGAGAAAGGAAGGAAAATGTGAATAAAATAGAAAGGTAGGAAAGGCAGAAAGAAAAAAGGGACAATAGAGACACAAAAAACTGTAAGAGACGGAGATAAAGAAAGGAGGGAGAGAAAATAGAATGTGAGGAAAAAAGAGATGATGAAACATTAAGCAAAAAAAAATTAAGAAAGAACGGAAGAGAAAATGCAAAAAAACCCATAAAGAGATAAAAAGTGAAAGAGGAAAGTAGGATATGGGAGACGGAGAGAGAAAGGAAGTAAATTACTGCTCGACTCGTAAAAATGATTAGTCCTGCAACAGCCAGTGATGTAGTGTGTGCGCGCGCGTGTGTGTGTGTGTGTGTGTGTGTGTGTGTGTGTGGGCCAGTTGGGTGCTGAAATACTGCGTGTGTAGAACTTGACTCCGCGCCGCATCGTCTCTGAAGCCCGGCTTCAAAAATTGCCGTATTCATTTCTGCAAAATGGAGGAGAGGCGATACGTCTGACTCCACAGGACCGATTCACTCCATCATTCCTCGACCAATCACAGCACAGCGAGTCTGCACCGGGGATTGTTCCTCTACAGCACGGCTCTCTGACCTGCGCTCAAATACGACCTGCTCATCCGTTCAGACAGGTTCACCGATCCCCTCCGATTACTAATAAACAACGTGGAAAAAATATCAAAGAAAAAAAAATGGGTGTAAATACCTGACCTTTGACCCGGACATTCTACCCAGTCACAGCTACCCGTAGCTAACTCGCGAGCTTCCAGAATGACTTTATTCTGCGTTCACAACAACCAGCAATTCTGAACTGTCCGATTCCTTCCCACGCTAGAGCACTCGTACAAACTCCAGAGGTGCGTTAAAGTGGGCGTGTCTTCTCTTCATCTTAAAACCCCGAAGTAAAGAATTAAAGAGGTTTAACGTGGAAGTGACGGCTCACCGTTAACAGCACCGGAAATGACGTATCGAGAGCAGCTCAATGAAAAAAATCTCGCAGAAAGCAAATGAACCTTTTTTTTTTTAACGGTTAAAAATATCACGTGCCATTTAGCGGAAATACACCGACACGGAAACGGCTTAAAACCTTCAATCTAATTCTTCCCACGTTTCAGGAACTCGAAGCTGTTTAAACCGATCTTTCCTACTGGGAACTGGGAACCCAGTTCCGTCTCCGTCACGAACGTAGCACGAACCGACGTTTACTTACGTACGTTACGACGTATTTCATTTCCAAACCGTAAATCCACGCTAGCTAGTTAGCTAGGAAAATATCACGCAAATCGACGGAACGTCTTCGGCAAAGCGTTCCGATCCAAAACGGATCAAATGATTGATTGTACGCGTGAAATACAGCCGTTTGTTTACAAAGTGATGCAAAGAAAAGGAAAGATGTGCCGAAGCTCTTACAGTATCATTCACTTCTGATTGGATTTGAATTTTTTTTTTTTTGGCATCCTTGTGAAATTAAACTAAATCTACCGTATGGACGCGCTCACGGGTCGTGCTAAGTGTGCGTACACGTAACCGGACGAATAACGGCGCGCGGAGAAATGCCTGGCCCCCGTGTGAGATGTAACTCCTGCGGGAAAACGGAGTCGACTAACCGCGTTTTGAAAGCGCCGCGCCGTTGATCTCGGCTCTCGGGTCCTCTCGCGGTTATCGGGAAAGTGTGAGTTACACAGCAATTTCCTCTCGCCTCGGTCTGCGTAATTAGTACCTATAAGAAATGAAATAACATCGACGCGGGGATCAATGCGCCGGCGCTAGAGCGAAATGAACGCAGCTATCGACATGACACGACACGGAAACGGTGGAATTTAGAGAAGTGGGGAGAGCGAGAGGACGCGGAGGACGGTAGCAGGGAGGAGCGAGCGAGTGAGCGAGCGACCGGATGCTTTTTATCTCCCCGCTTCAGTGTGGAGAAATCCTATGAAGGCCTTTAATTAATTCATACATTGTTAATGAACACAGCTCAGGATTATGCCAGAGGAGAGAAAAAACACAATTAGAGATATCAGGCTAATGATTTTTTTACACATTGGACATTGGCGACTGTGTATTTATTGGCACTTTAAATTGTACTAAAGAGCGTGTGTGTGTGTGTGTGTGTGTGTGTGTGTGTGTGTGTGTGGTAAAAAAACACTGACCACTAAAAATGCAGTCAGCGTTATCATCTTTAAAGAAGGTCTCGTATAGACAGGAGTGCGGTTTACACACTATTCCGGATTCTGATTGGTCGGAACCGGCAGGTCGCAGGTTTATATCAGTGCGTTTGTTATCGTTAAGACGTTATCGTTTCTATAGCAACAGCTCGTTCGAGTTCAAACGGATCCCGCGTGTGACGTGTGTAGTCGTCGACGCGTGACGTTTTATTCCGTTCGTTCTTATGAAATATCCGCTCGAAAGGACAAGGAGGCGCGGAAGCTCGGCATCCGGCACTTTCTATTCAGAGAGTCCGTCCGTGCGATATACTGTACGTAAGTCGAGCGTTTCGGGGGCGTGGCTTTGGGGAGAACTTTCAGCTAGTTCTAAAGCACGTAGCTTTAGCAAACCAGAAGCGATTTATTTTGCTTTGCATCTGGAGTTGCTGATGGTTGCCGTGGTCTCTCCGGCTCCGGTTAGTCTAATACCGTACGTACGTCTGCGCGGACAACGCCGCTAGCGAGCGGACGTACAGAAGTAGCTAGGACGCGCTCTGTATCTGTAGGTGTGTGGGCGTGGTCTAAAGTGGATGTTTCCCCCTCCTTTGTTAAGTAGAGAAAGGTGCAGGGATGTTTGCATTGTGTTTGGACCCGCCCACGGTATTTCCTCACGGACTTCCCAAAATGTCTGATCGCTAATCCACGTTAACGTGAAAAACCTCTCGCTCACGTGACGTCGTATCTGTATTTTAGATTCGTTCCGAACACGTTATCTGCTCGTTCGGAATGATCTCTTCGAACAATCTGACCGGAAACAAGGCACTTGAAAAACAAAACAAAAACATTTTTCCAGTAAAATAATAATAATAAAAAAAATATCGCCCTCTATAACGTCAGAATGAGCTAGAAAAGACGACATCAGTCCGTCTGGTTCCGCCGTTACATCAAACACTGCGCACGTAAAGTCTGTTAAAAAGTAAAAAAAAAAAAAAGTTAAAAAGTACTTAAAAGTAGGGTACTTAAGATTTTTGCGCAGTACCGTACGTACGATACTTCTCGTTTACTACAGGAAAAAAAACCCCCAATGACGACAGATGCGTTTTCTTCTGGCCGAGAGACGTGTCCAGGAGAAGAGCAGGAGAGGAGAGGAAGTCGAAAAAAAACCCCAAGAAGGATTGCCTTTCAGGAGTTACGAGCCATTAAATCACAACCAGGAAATCTCAAGGTTCCTCAAGAGTGCTGCACAAGGGATCTTCGGCCTCTGAGAAATATTGTTTACGGCTTAAAAGGCCCGGCGCGGGATTTATAAAAGAAACATTCATCACAGCAGGAAAACAGAACAAAACATTCCTGAAATAAATACTCACTCTATAGGTATACTTGTCACTCGGACAGCACAATAACAAGTGAATCGGAGCGGGAGATCCTTCATGCTCTGACAGCTGGCCTCCGGATCACAGCACTGCCCGAGAGTCTGAGAGAGAGACACAGAGAGAGAGAGAGAGAGAGAGAGACAGACAGAGAGAGAGAGACAGAGAGAGAGAGAGAGAGAGAGAGGTCGTAAAACTATAAAAAACATCACTGAACGCACCATAAGCTGCTCCTTAATGGGTTTCCCCTCGTTCCTTTTCTTTCTCCACAGCCCCCGTCTCTTATTTATTTATTTATTTATTTATTTGTAAATCTCTGAGCTCCTGTAGCGTGATTTAACGGAGTCATATTGCTGAACGCCGCATCCGTTTACGTCCACCGTAGTTTATTTTATCGAGGTGAAAAGACTTTCCCTATATCGTATGAATTACACGTCGGAGCCTCAATCCGAATCGGGTCGAATCCTGGTGTCCGATTGGTCAGAAGGTGTCGACTGTCAACGTGCAGCTGCAAGTCACGGGTTCATATTGTATCGATGCGGCCGTTTGCTCGTTATCGTACGTTATCGTTTCCATAGTGACGGGCACGGCGTGTACGGAGGACACTCGATGTAAAGGCGATCAAATTAAGAAAGCGTCGATATGGTGACGCCTTGCACAAGGAGAAATGCGGTTAGGTAATATGTACGTATAACTCTGTATACAGTAGATGATATACACGTATACAGTAGGAGATATACACGTATACAGTAGGAGATATACACGTGTACAGTAGAAGATATACACGTATACAGTAGAAGATATACACGTATACAGTAGGAGATATACACGTGTACAGTAGGTGATATACACGTATACAGTAGGAGATATACACGTATACAGTAGGAGAAATACACGTATACAGTAGGTGATATACACGTATACAGTAGGAGATATACACGTATACAGTAGGTGATATACACGTATACAGTAGGAGAAATACACGTATACAGTAGGTGATATACACGTATACAGTAGGGGAGATACACGTATACAGTAGGAGATATACACGTATACAGTAGGAGAAATACACGTATACAGTAGGTGATATACACGTATACAGTAGGAGAGATACACGTATACAGTAGGTGATATACACGTATACAGTAGGAGAAATACACGTATACAGTAGGAGATATACACGTATACAGTAGGGGAGATACACGTATACAGTAGGAGAGATACACGTATACAGTAGGAGATATACACGTATACAGTAGGAGAAATACACGTATACAGTAGGAGATATACACGTATACAGTAGGAGAAATACACGTATACAGTAGGTGATATACACGTATACAGTAGGAGATATACACGTATACAGTAGGTGATATACACGTATACAGTAGGAGAAATACACGTATACAGTAGGTGATATACACGTATACAGTAGGGGAGATACACGTATACAGTAGGAGATATACACGTATACAGTAGGAGAAATACACGTATACAGTAGGTGATATACACGTATACAGTAGGAGAGATACACGTATACAGTAGGTGATATACACGTATACAGTAGGAGAAATACACGTATACAGTAGGAGATATACACGTATACAGTAGGGGAGATACACGTATACAGTAGGAGAGATACACGTATACAGTAGGAGATATACACGTATACAGTAGGAGAAATACACGTATACAGTAGGAGATATACACGTATACAGTAGGAGAAATACACGTATACAGTAGGTGATATACACGTATACAGTAAGAGAAATACACGTATACAGTAGGAGAGATACACGTATACAGTAGGTGATATACACGTATACAGTAGGAGAAATACACGTATACAGTAGGAGATATACACGTATACAGTAGGGGAGATACACGTATACAGTAGGAGAGATACACGTATACAGTAGGTGATATACACGTATACAGTAGGAGAAATACACGTATACAGTAGGAGATATACACGTATACAGTAGGAGAAATACACGTATACAGTAGGAGATATACACGTATACAGTAGGAGAAATACACGTATACAGTAGGTGATATACACGTATACAGTAAGAGAAATACACGTATACAGTAGGAGATATACACGTATACAGTAGGAGAAATACACGTATACAGTAGGTGATATACACGTATACAGTAAGAGAAATACACGTATACAGTAGGAGATATACACGTATACAGTAGGTGATATACACGTATACAGTAGGAGATATACACGTATACAGTAAGAGAAATACACGTATACAGTAGGAGATATACACGTATACAGTAGGTGATATACACGTATACAGTAGGAGATATACACGTATACAGTAGGTGATATACACGTATACAGTAGGAGAGATACACGTATACAGTAGGAGATATACACGTATACAGTAGGAGAGATACACGTATACAGTAGGTGATATACACGTATACAGTAGGTGATATACACGTATACAGTAAGAGAAATACACGTATACAGTAGGAGATATACACGTATACAGTAGGAGAGATACACGTATACAGTAGGAGATATACACGTATACAGTAGGAGAGATACACGTATACAGTAGGTGATATACACGTATACAGTAAGAGAAATACACGTATACAGTAGGAGATATACACGTATACAGTAGGTGATATACACGTATACAGTAGGAGAGATACACGTATACAGTAGGAGAAATACACGTATACAGTAGGTGATATACACGTATACAGTAGGAGAGATACACGTATACAGTAGGAGATATACACGTATACAGTAGGAGAGATACACGTATACAGTAGGAGATATACACGTATACAGTAGGAGAAATACACGTATACAGTAGGAGAAATACACGTATACAGTAGGTGATATACACGTGTACAGTAGGAGATATTATCGTATACAGTAGGAGAAATACACGTATACAGTAGGAGATATACACGTATACAGTAGGAGATATACACGTATACAGTAGGTGATATACACGTATACAGTAGAAGATATACACGTATACAGTAGGTGAAATACACGTATACAGTAGGAGAAATACACGTATACAGTAGGAGATATACACGTATACAGTAGGTGATATACACGTATACAGTAGAAGATATACACGTATACAGTAGGAGATATACACGTATACAGTAGGAGATATACACGTATACAGTAGGTGATATACACGTATACAGTAGGTGATATACACGTATTTAACTCATATAAACACCTTAATCAGAATATTGTCTTATTCAGAATAAGCTCAGTAATTAGATTATTGCTGTCTGTGTAAACGTAGTCTCTGTGAGCAAGCCACTCGCTGAAAACACAATTAACACTATTGATCTTCTTTCACTTCACTGCAGCGGGTCAGAGAAAAACGTTTCATGGCTTTACAGGAAAACGTGCGCCGGGTCAACGAGCTCGAAAGCCGAGCTGAATTTAATTGCGTGGCAGAAGGAGTCTTAAAGAGGTTTCATCAAACCCCGAGGAAGTGTTCAATACGCCAGGAACGTAGATCGATGATTATTTCAGCCATCATTGGTTTAAAGATGTGGGAAGATCTTTAAAGACGTTTGGTAGGATTCCTTTAACAGCCTCATACTCGGAGGGAAAAAGAACTGTAACTTGTCGCTCTTTAACGGTTCTCTTTACGCTTCGTCTGAGTCATTGAGAGATTTTTCACTTTTCAAATGTTCAGCGGATACACAAAATGTAATCGGACTCACGGTTCACCAGTTACAAATACATTTTATTACGAGTTAATAATTGACTTTCGGTCCATAATTTGGGTAACAGCGTTGTGTTTACCGGGGCCTCGTCTGTCGATATCGTCAATAATCACTGAAAATAAAGAAAAAGAAAGAATGAAAGAAAGAAAGAGAGAAAGAGAGAGAGGAGGTTTTTTTTTTTTTTTTTTTTTTCCCGAACCCTTTCATACATGTCCACACTTAAGGACAATCAATTTCAGGCTGTTCTTAGTGAAGTATAAGATATAAATCTCCTCCATCTCATTCAAACCCATCAGTGATTTCTGGTGCTCTGAATTTCTTACGTCTCTGATGTGTCTTTACAAACCTTCTAGACAAAATCCCATCTTTAAATATAAACACTTAAAGATGCTTCAGCTTTTCTCCAAAATCAGCGGGATCACGCGGTAGTCTTCCCCCGTGTAAATCTTCCACTTCAAGATTATTTCTCTGTTTTAAACCTGAACATGAGCTATTTTTTATACATAAATACATAGGAAGATTTTGTTTTTTTGTGATATTTTGACAAAAATCTAATTCATATGACATGCGATTTTAAGCAGAGTATCTGGAGGGTTTTTTTTGTTGTTGTTGTTGTTGTTAATTTATGCAAAAAAAACCCAAAACAAAAACTAAAACAAAAAACAATCTGTATGTGGATCACACTGCATGCTCATATTAATATCTATTTAAAAAAAAAAAACATTATTTTTTTCTCAAAAGCAGGTTAATATCTGGCTCATTTTTTAAAAAAAAATAGTAAAACATATATGGTGATTAAAATACTTTTGTCCATTTTTTTTTTTTATAAACAAAACAAAACAAACAAACAAACAAAATGTGGGTCATGTGGATGCTTATAATGGCCTTTTTTTTTCTTTCCAAACCAACAACAAAAAAAATCTTTCTTTAAAAAAAATCTCTCTTTTAAAAGAAAAGCAAATTATTATTATTATTATTAAACATTTTTTTTCCTTCTTCCTTTTTTTTTTTTATTTCTAAACCCAGCCCAATATCTGGGTCATTTGGGTGTTTATTATTATTATTATTATTATTATTATTATTTATTATTATTAGTATTTTGTTTAGCATTTCTTTCTTTCTTTCTTTCTTTCTAAACCCAGCCCATTAAATGCTCACAACACCTTTCTATTGGTGAATGAAGTGGTATACAGAGAAAAAGAGAGGCTGCTGAGGGACTGTTTTTACAGTGCATCCGGAGAGTATTCACAGCGCTTCACTTTCCCCACATTTTGTGATGTTACAGCCTTATTCCAAAATGGATTCAATTCATTATTTCCCTCAAAATCCTAAAAGCAATACCCCATAATGACAACGTGAAAGAAGTTTGTTTGAAATCTTTGCAAATTTATTAAAAAAAAAAAAAAATCACATGTACATAAGTATTCACAGCCTTTGCCATGACAATCCACATTGAGCTCAGGTGCATCCTGTTTCCACTGATCATCCTTGACGATGTTTCTACAACTTGATTGGAGTCCACCTGTGCGAAATTCATTTGATTGGACATGATTTGGAAAGGCACATGACAGCCTGCCTGGAGTTTGCCAAAAGGCACCTGAAGAACTCTCAGACCAAGACAAAGACAAAGATTGAACTCTTTGGCCTGAATGGCAAGCGTCATGTCTGGAGGAAACCAGGCACCAGTCATCACTTGGCCAATACCATCCCTACAGTGAAGCATGGTGGTGGCAGCATCATGCTGTGGGGATGTGGCAGGAACTGGGAGACTAGTCAGGATTGAGGGAAAGATGAATGCAGCAATGTACAGAGACGTCCTTGATGAAAACCTGCTCCAGAGTGCTCTGGACCTCAGACTGGGGTGAAGGTTCATCTTCCAACAGGACAACGATCCTAAGCACACAGCCAAGATAACGAAGGAGTGGCTACAGGACAACTCTGTGAATGTCCTTGAGTGGCCCAGCCAGAGCCCAGACTTGAACCCGATTGAACATCTCTGGAGAGATCTGAAAATGTCTGTGTACCGACGCTCCCCTTCCAACCTGATGGAGCTTGAGAGGTCCAGCAAAGAAGAATGGGAGAAACTGCCCAAAAATAGGTGTGCCAAGCTTGTAGCATCATTCTCAAAAAGACTTGAGTGCTCTGACATGCAGTGTTAACTGTGGGACCTTATATAGACAGGTGTGTGCCTTTCCAAATCATGTCCAATCAACTGAATTTCACACAGGTGGACTCCAATCAAGTTTTAGAAACATCGTCAAGGATGATCAGTGGAAACAAGACGCACCTGAGCTCAATGTGGAGTGTCATGGCAAAGGCTGTGAATACTTATAGTGAGTACATGTGATTTTTTTTTGTTTTTTATTTTTAATAAATTTGCAAAGATTTCAAACAAACTTCTTTCACGTTGTCATTATGGGGTATTGTTTGTAGGATTTTGAGGGAAATAATGAATTGAATCCATTTTGGAATAAGGCTGTAACATCACAAAATGTGGGGAAAGTGAAGCGCTGTGAATACTTTCCGGATGCACTGTAGCTGCTGTAACGGAAGTGAGAATTTATTTCGCAGATGTCCACAACGTTAAATGTAACTATAAATGGATAAATGTATGACGTGCCTTTTTTTTTTTTTTTTAAAACTAAATTGTACTAAAAATTGTAATCGTTGTCAACTTGCTGTGGAGTAAAAGACTTGGGGACGTGCTGTTGTAGGAAACCGATCAACTTCAGGGTGGTAATAGTTCCTCATCACACCACCCCGGCGTTGATTATTTATCTATAACAGCGTGACACACAGCGGGGGTTTTTTTTTTTTACTATATAGGCTGTAGATGTGCTGATTGTGAACTCCTCACAGGTTTCATCAATTCTCTCACTCGTTAAACGATCAGCGAGTTAAGTGATTAGAACACGTGAACATTGATAGCTCCAGAAATTGATTAATGGCAGTTTGGATAAGTCTATTTTTCATGGTGGCAGTGTGTGTGTGTGTGTGTGTGTGTGTGTGTGTGTGTGTGTGCATTGTTAATATTGGCACCTCAGAATGATCACATGACGCAGAGTAGAAATGACGTAGAGTAGCCCTATTCGGATGGGATTAGATTAGAATCAAGAATATTACAGGATAAATTACTTTCTGTTTTTTATTTATTTATTTATTTTTTATATTAGCGTCTCTTCTTAATTTTAGCGTTACCTCGGCTGATACCGGTCACAGAACCAGAATTTGGACCCTGCAGTGGCTGATTCCTTTTGTCGGAGCTCGGGAAAAAGTCACGTCGACACAAAGTTCACTGAAAAGTTCTTAGTTTAATTCTCACAAAGCATAGCAAATATACACAAGGGATATGAGGATAGGAGCCTGGGAAATATATGAAGGAGAGCGAACAACTCTATAATCGTCTACACTGGTGTATAATGGTGAACTGGTGAATATAGTCTTATCCTTGGGTCTGTAGTGGTTTATAATGGTTTTGGCTGGTGTATAATGGACTATACTGGTGTATAATGGACTATACCGGTGTATAATGGTCTATACTGGTGTATAATGGTTTATCCTGGTGTATATAGTCTAAACCTTGGGTCTGTAGTGGTGTATAATGGTTTTTGCTGGTGTATAATGGACTATACTGGTGTATAATGGACTATACTGGTGTATAATGGTCTGTACTGGTTGATATAGTCTTATCCTTGGGTCTGTAGTGGTGCATAATGGTCTATACTGGTGAATAAAGGACTATACTGACGTATAATGGTCTATACTGGTGAATACAGTCTTATCCTTGGGTCTGTAGTGGTGCATAATGCTCTATACTGGTGAATAATGGACTATACTGACGTATAATGGTCTATACTGGTGAATAATGGACTATACTGACGTATAATGGTCTATACTGGTGAATATAGTCTTATCCTTGGGTCTGTAGTGGTGCATAATGGTCTATACTGGTGAATAATGGACTATACTGGTGTATAATGGTCTATACTGCTGAATAATGGTCTATACTGACGTATAATGGTCTATACTGGTAAATATAGTCTTATCCTTGGGTCTGTAGTGGTGTATAATAGTCTATACTGGTGAATAATGGACTATACTGGCGTATAATGGTCTATACTGGTGTATAATGGACTATACTGGCGTATAATGGTCTATACTGGTGTATAATGGTCTATACTGGTGTATAATGGTTTATCATGGTGTATAAGGTCTCACTCTCGGGTGTGTACTGGGTGATGACGGCATGAAATGTAGAGTGTGCACGTTAAACTTCGATGTAGCTGTACGTACACTGGGTGTGAACATCTAATTTCCTGCCAATGTGGGGTTTTTTAAAATTTTTTACTTATTTATTTTTTTACAGATTTCTTTGTGAGCAATTGAAAGAAATCCAACCATTTCACATTTACTTCACTTTTACATTTTTATTGTAATAAATATAACCAGGTGGAATAGATCCAGGGATCCAGGGATCTATCAGGGATCCATCCACATTTGGATGTAATGTTGCCATTACAATTTTTTATACACACGTTAAATACGTACTTCTGGATGGACTTACTTCGTAAGTCTGGTGTGGATGGAAAAGGAAGTTTATTTGTATTAATTTAATTTTAATTAAAAAAAAAATACTGTACGAAGGTGTGGGTCGATTTTACAAGAATGAGAGACGTGAGCTGCGATGAGGGAGTGAAAAGATAGGGATGGAGAGTGTAAAGAGATGAGAGAAGCATCAGAGGGAGGGATGAGTGTGTGTGTGTGTGTGTGTGTGTGTGTGTGTGTGCGTGTGTGTGTGATGGATTGCTCGGCCAGGCAAGGCCGTGGATAAGAGTGCAAACAAACTGGGTAATAAATGAAGGGGCCCGAGCGGGCCGTGATGCATGCTGCCGTGAGCCGCCGGCAATTTGTAACACAGAAAGGAGTGAGCTGACAAACGAATGAAGAGACAACGTACAAGGAGAAGGAGGAGTGTGTGTGTGTGTGTGTGTGTGTGTGTGTGTGTGTGTGTGTGTGTGTGTGTGTGTCCACTCACCAGGGGGCTAATCAGGCCTGCGTGGGCCACTAATTCAGCCCATAATGAGTGGAGTGGAGACTCCCTGTCCCACCTCAAAGCACAGGTACGAGTGAGAGAGTAGTGTGTAGTCAGCATGTATAAAAGTGTGTGTGTGTGTGTGTGTGTGTGAGAGAGCATTGGGAGCGACACAGACAGGACGCACAGCTCTTATCACTAGCATGAATGTTTCTACATGCAAAAGTCTTGGGGTTTTAACTGATGCTGTCTTCCACAAAAAAACCGTGCTGAACATTAGCATAAACACAGCACCAGGGAACACTAAAAACGTCGCTTAGCCATCGCTAACGTGGCTAAAGGTGTGAAGCGCTGGCGTGAACGCTGCATGTCAGATGCTTACGCAAGGACGGCTACGGTGCGAATTTATTACCCCGATGACCCAGGTGATGAGTAGAAGCGGTACATTTATTAGCGAGTACTTTCTGACACATTAGCGAGCCTGTTCACACTCCCGCCGAAGATGAGGCGACACTGCCACTTCAGACGTTTACACTCCGCTTGATGATGACGCTAAAGCTGACATCTTATGCTAGCAGACTTTGAGTGAAGGATAAATTTATGCTCATACTGCTGTCCTATGCTAGCTGACAGAGCGAACAGATGATGCCAACACCGATATCTTATGCTAATAGGCTTTGAGTGAAAGATAAGAGGATGCTAAGACTGATATTTTATGCTAGCTGATCATACCAGCTCACTAATACATACATGATCACTAATTTTGACATTTATGCTAGCAGGCTTTGAGTGATAAGATAACATGATGCTAAAACGTACTGTATGCTAGCTGGCTGACTAGATGATGTCAACTCTGTCACTTACACTACAAAGCTTTGAGTGAAAGACAAGATGAAGCTAACACTGATATTGCGTGCTAACTGCCTGAATGACTCGAAAAGGCCAACACTGCCACGTATGCTAGCAGCCTTTGAGTGAAAGATAAGAAGAAGCTAATACTAATACCGTATGCTAGCTGACAGAACGACTACATGATACAAACACTGATACGTTATGCTAGCTGAAAGATTAGATCATGCTAACACTGATATTGTATGCTAGCTTAAAGATTCGATCATGCTAACACCGATATTGTATGCTAGCTTAAAGATTCGATCATGCTAACACTGATATTGTATGCTAGCTTAAAGATTAGATCATGCTAACACCGATATTGTATGCTAGCTTAAAGATTAGATCATGCTAACACTGATTTTGTATGCTAGCTTAAAGATTAGATCATGCTAACACTGATATTGTATGCTAGCTGAGTAGGCCAGATGCCTGAATGACTAGATGTCATTAATATTAGCACTTACGCTAGCTTCCTGAATGACTAGATAATGCTAATGCCGATGTCTTATACTCGCAGCCTTTGAGCGAAAGACTTCCTACGCTAACAGCTTTTGTATGAGAGATAATCTAATGCTAACACTGATATTGTACGCTAACTGGATGATGTTCAGGAAGCTTTAAGTGATGAGTGACTAGACGATTTTGACTAGAAGATGCTAACACTGCCGCTACTAGATTTTGCTAGCAGTGTCACTTATGCTAACAGGATTTGAATGAATGAGTCGGTTAGCATGATTCCGAGTGAATGTATTAGCTTAACATCTTCTTAGCACCCTGACGGAACTGTGCAGATCCTCTCATGGCTTCTGGTGGCAAAAGAACAGATGATTCATGGAGGGAAGAGTTCGAGTCACACACACTGTTAGCTCATTCACGTCAGCGTAAATCCAAACCCCTCGTCTCGGTCAAGGCCGTTTTATAACGAGCTTCTCTTTCAATCTCGTCCTGCACGCTGTTGGTGCTGTCAGAAAGCCATGAAGGAGAGCAGCCCGCTTCTCACTTAGCTCATCTATCAAATTAAATTCTCCAAACTGCCCGGGTCTGTCTTAAAAAAAAACACACACACACACACACAAGCGCAACCACTTACGGCGTGGTTTATTATATTAAACATCACATTTTTAGGGAATTAAGCATCCTGATTTACAGCACGGGTCCTGATTGTGTTTCCTGCTGTTTATGAAATGGTTGTGACTCCACGCTGCTGTAAATAACACAGCCCCACTGCTTAAGTGGATAATTACATTAATGAGGTTATGCGTTATAACGTTCTACACTCAGGTTCCGCTTCATTAAATACGCTCCTTTCTAGTACCTAATAAATTAGCCGCTCGGTGTGTGTTTATTTATTCGTTTGTTTGTTTATTTATTTATTTACAAGCGCTGTTTATGTAAACGTGGAGATGGGGTCAGTCAGGGTAACACCTGTAAAAAAAATAAAAATAAAAAATGAAAAATAATTAGAAGGAAGTCAAATGTAAGATTTAATGTTCAGTGTTTTTGAGGAAATAATGATAAGTGAAATAATTTTTGATCTGTTTTTGTCTTTTGTCCGTTTTGTATTTTTTTTGCCGTCTGTTTTTGTTTTTATCTTTAAACTGTACAGAATTCATGACTTCATGGAATGATGATATTAAATCGTGGTATTTTAAAAAAAGCAATTAACATCCGTCTACTTGTCTGTCTGTCGACCTGTCTGTCTATATACCTGTCTGTCTTTATACCTGTCTTTCTGTTGACCTGTCTGTCTATATACCTGTCTGTCCGTCGACCTGTCTGTCTATATACCTGTCTGCCTGTCTATATACCTGTCTGTCTATATACCTGTCTGTCTGTCCACACGTCTGTCTATATACCTGTCTGTCTGTCCACCTGTCTGTCTATATACCTGTCTGTCTATATACCTGTCTGTCTGTCTATATACCTGTCTGTCTGTCCACCCGTCTGTCTATATACCTGTCTGTCTGTCCACCTGTTTGTCTATATACCTGTCTGTTTTTCCACCCGTCTGTCTATATACCTGTTTGTCTGTCTGTCCTCCTGTCTGTCTATATACCTGTCTGCCTGTCTGTCTACCTGTCTTTCGGTTTAATTGTCTGTCTATTTACCTGTCTGTTTTTCCACCTGTCTGTCTATACACCTGTTTGTCTGTCCACCTGTCTGTCTCTATACATGTCTGTCTATCTACTTGTCTATCTATCTACTGTTTGTTTTTCCACCTGTCTGTCTATATACCTGCTTGTCTGTCCACCTGTCTGTCTCTACACATCTCTGTCTATCTACTTGTCTGTCTATTTACTGTCTGTTTTTCCACCTGTTTGTCTGTCTGTCCACCTATATATGTCTGTCCACCTTTCTTTCTGTCCATCTGTCCACCTTAGATGTATGTCCACCTGTCTGTCTGTCTGTCTGTCTGTCCATCTGTCTACCTATATATGTATGTCCACCTGTCTTTCTGTCTGTCCACCTGTCTGTCGGTCTACGCATGTACAGTATTTATCTTGTCTGGTCACTGGTCTATCTACACTTGACCCTCAATTCTATCTATCTATCTATCTATCTGTCTGTCTGTCTGTCTGTCTATCTATCTATCTATCTATCTATCTGTCTACAGTACATATGAGCATGCTCTTTGATAAAAGGTTCCTCAAGGGTTCTTTATCGTTCATTGGATAATTAAGGGTTCTTAGCATCCCATAAGTAGGGTTCTGCATACTGTCCAGTAGTACCTTTAACAGTTCCCCTTAGAGGAACAGATAGAACCCGTAAGAGTTCACAGTGCAGCAGTTTTTTCTTTTCGGGTTAATTACAGAGGTGTAGATCTTCACCCACGGAGACTCAGAGACACACGCGGCGCTTCAGCCACCCAGACTACCGGCCGCTCGTTTCGGCTCGGTGTGATGTCACTTCCTGCAGCCCCGTGGTGGAGGGAGGAAAGACAAATTAGGCCCTGCACCTGCAGCGGCGTAATTAATGCCATCGCCGGCATCCAAAAATAAATCAGCACCTCAACAAGACTTTTCTGTTTAGGGTCAAAATGTCCGGCTTTCGTCTCCGAATTAATCACGCTGTTACTGAGGAACGTTGAGGAGGAAGGTGGGGAGGGGAGGGGAGGGGAGGGAAGGGAGGGGGGATGAAACGGCTGCTCGTGCGTTTCTCCGTCAGCCAGTAAAAAATAAACAACAAACAGCAGCATCAGAATGTGGAGCAGGATATAATTAGCTATTCCACCCCCGCGAGCAGACGGAAAAAAAACACAAACAAAAAACCCTGCAATAACAAAACAAATTGATTAATAGGCAAACCTTTAGCATTCATTTGTCACGCTGGGGTGTGTGTGTGTGTGTGTGTGTGTTTGAGAAAGGTTAGGGGTCACCCTCAGGATGCGCTCGTAGGTGTGTGTGTGTGTGTGTGTGTGTGTGGATCAGAAACACATATATTTTTACAATTTCTTCGTATATTTGTTTGTTTATTTATTTCTTCACTTGATCGACACTTCTGTTCGTTCCACATGTTTGTATTATTCTATCTAGTTTTCTTTTTTCTGATGAAATGATGATAAAATGGTGTTTATTTAGGTTTGGAAAACCTCGACACCCATTTTTATATAAAACTCCGTACGGCTCGGGAGGAAGTCGCAGGAAAAAACTAATCCATCAAAGACACTGGTGAAAAATAACCGAGCTAACCGACTTCGTATCTTCAAATGTCACCGCTTTCGAATATGTGTGTGTGTGTGTGTGTGTGTGTGTGTGTTTTTCTATTTTTGTCCTGCACGGCACGGACGAATTATCATACGCTGATTCTATTGCTGCATATTGAAATCGCGATATTGCGATGGTCAGAAATCGTCCCCGCGTTGTTGATTTGAGTTTATTGGGTTGTTTGAATGACGTGATTCATCACTGACACACACACACACACACACAGTCCACTCATTTGGCATTACAGGACACAATAAAACACTCAGACTTTTTTGCATGTAAGGCAGTAAGGCCAATATCACGATAACGATCAGAACATGATATATTGCGCAACTCGACTGAACACGACTTCGAAATCTAAATTTTGCGTCGACTTTGTATTTTATTTAATGCCATACTACGCTGAAGAAAATAAATCACAGACTCTCTCTCTCTCTCACTCACTCTCTCTCTCTATCGATATATATATATATATATATATATATATATACACACACACACACACACACACACACACACACATAAATATATTTTAAAAATTTACAGAACACATTACACTGTTTTTTTTTTTGCTTCATTCAGTTCTACTTTATTCAGAGTGACAGTACAAATAAATAAATAAATAATTAGTGAAATAAAAAAATAAATAAAACTTATACATATAGCAATAAAAGGTGTTAATTTAAATGTATTTAAAATAAATCAATTTTTTAAAATTAAATTCAATTATTTTATTAACACATAAATCAGTTGATATGTAATTACAATAATAATAATAATAATAATAATAATAATAAAATAACCTGCATTAAAGATTAAACTTAATTAAAAAATAAAATTGAAAGTCAAAGCAAATTTGGAAATTTAATTATGACCCCCCCCCTTTTTTTTTAAAACTTAAAAGGTTTAGAAAATGACAAAGAAATAAGTGACAAAGTAACAAACAAACAAACAAACAAACAAACACACATTTACACATTAAACAGTCTTCATTAAAAGAAAAAAATAAATTAAATTAAAAGATAATAAGAGAAAGTAAAATATTTATTTGTTTTTTTTTTTTACACCCATCAGTCTAAAAAAGTGATCTAAATTTCGATCATAAAATAATAAATAATAAATCGAATATATTAGAATGATTATTTATATTACATTACATTGTATTAAATAAAATGTAACATTTCTAAAATATATCAATTCAAATATTTTTCAGTATTAAAGTAAACACTCCAATATATTAATGCAGTTTAAATACTCAAATTCTTCCACGTTTATTGTTTACCGCGTTGTAGTTTGTTCTCCGCTGCAGTATAACGTTTGTTATTTATAACTGGATAGAAAAAGCAGCAGCTTTTATATTCGGTTATAATTAGCAGCTTTTTATTTTAACTTAACTTGAAATCTATGAAACCCCCCCCCAAAAAAACAAACAGTTACCCAGTGTCCAGTCCAGCAGCTCGTTCTGAACGATTTTACAGTTTAAAGTTCAGCTACGTTTGAGGTGTTATCATTAACTAGGGTTGCCAGGTTGCAGCTACATTTTCAGCTCAACTACATCCAAAAAAAAAAAAATGCCACCAGAAACTGTCCCACAACAACTCAGAAATTGGAAAAGAGAGATGTTTTTCTTCTTGCTCACACGTATTTCTGACATACAGACATTATCCAGTCCAAAATCCCTCTTTCTCTTTCCCAACCATTGCAATATATTACAATAGAAACAGGTTTGTACATTATATATATAAATATACAGTATATATAATTTTGCAGAAATGCGTTACATTTCGTTTGATTTGCTATAAAGCAAGATATTGGGACTCACAGGGGGATTTAAACTAACCCATTCTGGCAACCCAGTCATTAAACTGTCTGCTTCTCCTCCTCTAGTGAAAAGAGAGCATGGGGCAGCGTGATTCCCGCCCCAGTGGACCTCTATTAGCGTTTGTTACAGTTCCATTTTTGACCACTAGGTGCAGTAATAACTCTATGGCGCTACATGGTGAAGTAGATATTCTGACATATTAGCGGAATTCATATTACGTTTGTTTATCTAGTTTCATATTTTTAAATTTTGCTTCCTGATGTTCTCTTTGGGATCTTTAGGTTCTACAACATCCTACAAGTTAGTAATGAAAAAAAATAAAAATAAAATAAAATAAATAAACTAAACAAATAAACAAAGACATTTTTAGCAGCTAGGAAATTACTCCTTTTACATTTATTACTAAAAAAATCTCTGTGAATATCCTGGTCGTTGCTTGGTTTTCTAAAAATGGACAAAAAAAACCCAAAACAACAACATTACTGACTTTTTTATTATTCACAAGTGTGTCGTCTTCACTCCTTTCAGCCAATCACACCACCCTACTGTGGACATTTTGAGAAAAACAAAAACAAAAACAAATGCAGACTTCTAGACAAAACTGTAAGCCGTTGAGGAAAAAAAAAAACTGCAGTTGAGTCCAAGCAATTAAATGTTCGGTTCCGTTAAACACCGGTTCTTCTGATCTGGCGGGTGTTAAACGCTGAAACTGGTCGGTTATGTATTTCGGCTGTTTGACGTGCGTAGGAGGACGTGGACGTCTGCGCACGAGCCACTGCCCGGGTTTGCTTGCTCGATTAGTCCGTCTCTGTTTTCCAGGCCAGACAATTAGGGAGTCATTTATTTCCACATTGCGGCGTGATGAGCCTCACACACACACACACACACATGAGCGTCTTTTCAGAGCCTCACACGCGTCGCTCTTCTTCAGATGCGTATTTGCATAATGGGATCGAATGTGTTTGGAAATGTGGCCCCGTGGGGCTAAACGCAGATTGAGAGGAGAGGCGAGTCTGTTTTGAGGAAAATTAATGGTGCATTTTGGCGTTTTATAATGTTATTTAATGATGCAATTCGTCTAATAAAATAGACGAGCATTTTGGAAAGGTTTTTATTTATTTTTTATTTGTGCGTTTCCGTATGAGGAAGCCCAGTGGGTCAGTGTAAATAGTTCCTCTTGCAGCTTTCTGCGCTGCGGGCCTTTTTTTTTTTTTTTTTTTACCGTGATAGATGATTTCTCTTTAGTGTATCGTGTGTGTAGCGCTCCTCGATCCAAATTGCTCGATTTCAAGGAGTGTGTGTGTGTGTGTGTGTGTGTGTGTGTGTGTGTGTGTGTGTGGAGAGAGAGAGAGAAAGAATTGTGCTTTAAAGTATTAAGTGTTAAACCTACAAGAGATCGGTGAATGAGTTCGGTACAGTACTCCGGACTGGAAGGTTTTGAATTCTGGATTCTGATTGGTCGCGGCAGCTCTGATGGTACACAGGGTTACGCTCTCATACGCTGTCGTTTCTATGGCAACGGCTCGTTCACAGGACCTCGGTCGCTCGAGAAATGGTACACGTATTTAATAACATCGTTGACGTTTTCTGTGAGGAGAAATGTGTTTATGTAACATTTATGGAAGGAGTCTCCAGTTTCAGCGGCGTAAAGCCTGCACGTTAAGTTCCCATGCGTTTTTTTTGTTTTTTTTTTTACGGAGAATGATACGATGGCTAATTACCGTGGTATAAGAGGAGTAAAAACGCTTCAGGACATGCTGTTATAGGAAAATAATCAACGCCGTGTCACGTTTTATTTCTCTCGTCTCTTTCTCTTCTATCTTTTACACGCCGCTGTGTGTTTACGTCTCTTCACCCCTTTCCTTTACAGAAACTGTCTGTTTTCTCATCCGTCGTGTAACCCAGCACTGATGTAAGTGCTGCACACACACACACACACATTCTCCCCGCTGACCTTGACTCGCACGAGTTTTGCTTGTTTCACACTTTTAGCTGCACACACTGTACGTGGAGTTTTTTTTTTTTTTTTGTACATTAGTATCAGTGGATTAACAAAGAAAGAATGGAGAGAAATAACCAGGAAAACACTGATGCTGCCATTCTGAAAGACTTTCACCTCCGTCAGACGGCGAGCCCGGCCTCCTGGGTTTTAATATTATGTTTAAACTAAGAAACGTACAGCCGAGCGCAAAAGTTTGTGCCCCCCTCTTGTCTCGGGCTGAGTGTTTTCCTGTTACGAAATCCAGCACGGAAATCACATTACAGTTGCGCGTGCACGTGTTTAGTTTCGTTACTTCATTTAACGCGTCTCATGACCGACACGTGACTTCGAGCGGTCGACTTGGAAAAAAAACCTCACACGCCCTAAACCGTAAAATATAGCCCTTCTTACACAGCTGTAAGGATAACGCGTCCAACGGGTAACAGGAATCTATTTCACCGGATATTTCTATAAATATCTCTCTCAGGCAAGCGGATTTGGTTTATTGTGAAACGCGTTGTATTCGGAAAGTTTCTAAATGCTTCCCATTCCAAAACAACACCAACATGGATGCCAAGAAAAGGTCACGTACGGTCATATACGGCTCGTCTTTGGGGCGGGGCTCAGGTGGTAGGGCGGGTCGTCCACTAATCGTAGGGTTGGCGGTTCGATTCCCGGCCCACGTGACTCCACATACCGAAGTGTCCTTGGGCGAGACACTGAACCCCGAGTCGCTCCCGATGGTAAGTTAGCGCCTTGCATGGCAGCTCTGCTACCGTTGGTGTGTGAGTGTGAGTGTGTGTCAATGAGGACCAGTGTAAAGCGCTTTGAAACCACTAAGGTTAAAAAAAGCGCCATATAAGTGCAGACCATTTACCATAATCTCGGATATTGATACACATATGAAGAAGATTCATTCCTCGGGGATTAGTGAAGAGAAATGAGAACATGATTTGCCACAGTGGCTGAAATCGATGAAATTATGTTATGACATATTTAAACAACTTTCACAACACAACACAAAATGAACATATCGAGTCAAATAACGACGTTTCAATGACGGATAATCACGTTAAACTCCTCGGATAAACGACGAACGTGGAGATGTGTATCTAAAAGCGGTGCAGCCTGGAGATCGCTGAGGACGGTGCTGCTTGAAGAACCATGGAAATGGTTTTGGACCTCGATTCCACACGGACGTTCTCGCTGTGGTTGCTGGGACTACGGTTGCCTTAGCGATGTCCTTGGGACTTCGATTACCGCGTGCAGTTTTACACTCGGGTCTCCTTTAGTGAACAGTGGACTAGTTCAACACACAGACTTCATATAAACACCATAATGAACTTTCTTTGACGTTCACACTATCCGTCGTTCCCCAGATGAGGACGGGTTCCCTTCTGAGTCTGGTTCCTCTCAAGGTTTCTTCCTCGTATCATCTCAGCGGGTTTTTCCTCACCACCGTCACCACCGGCTCGCTCAATAGGGATAAATTCACACGCTTAAAATCTCCATGCTGTGTTTATATGTTTCTGTAAAGCCGCTTTGAGACAACGTAAAGATGAACATTTAAACATTTGAACTCTTCCTCGTGGCAGAAATAATCTGAAGACCTGACGGATTCCTGTTCAATCTGTACGTTTCTTTTTTTTCCCCCCTCTCCTACGCTCGCAGGCATGTGAGTTACCAGTTTATTAGTCACCATATCGGTGTCGCTAATAAAGTGCTAACTGAGTGTGTATATATTATTTCTGTTCAGCTGTTAGACGCCGCCCGTGCCTGGAGGTAGAGCCGGTGAAAAGCACTTTAGAAATTAAACGCTGCACTGTAATGTGGCTTAAATGACGCAGAAAACACAAGATATATTGACCATTTAATGAAATTCGGCCTCGGATTCGGCGAGAACAGGGCGTGAGTCTTCCTCACCTGCTCTTCCGCTCGCGATATGCACACTTTATATACAGGTTTGTGCGTAATTTAATATGCGTGCTCTGAAATATCCATAAATATACAAATATCCGGAGTATCTCCCGGGAAGACTGGACACGAGGTGGGAATACACACCAGGGGTGTGTTCGACACACACAGGGGCAGTGGAGTAGGGCTAGTCCACCTACTGGTGTGTTTTTGGGAGGTCAGAGGAATCCGGAATATCTACGTAATTGCATGAATGTGCAGGTGTTCCTAATAAAGTGGCCGGCGAGTGTAGGTGTGTGAGTGAAGGTTGCCATGTGCCGGACATTTGGGGTCGTATTTGTGGATTCATCTGATTATTTATGGCTAGTTAGCAAAACACGGCAGCATTCATACACACACTTTAAGATAATGTTATCACACGGAAACACGTTGCCATGGAGACGCACAACATGACCCTTAAACTTCCCAGCATGCACTTATTGATTATTTTCCATCATGGGATACATCTTTTCCCATATGGTCTTCTTCTTGATTCATCACTATGTTATAAAGATGTTATAAAGATGTTATAAAGATGTTATTTGGTAACTGTTGGCTGTGGATGTGGAAGTGGAAGTCTGATTTTAGTCTTGTTTTAGATTTTTATATAAAATTTTAATGTTTATTCCAAACAAATGTAATAAATCAAAACACCTCAAACCCTGCCCTTCTCTCTCTCTCTCTCTCTCTCTCTCTCTGTCATGGTCTCTCTCTCTCTCTGTCTCTCTGTCTCTCTCTGTCATGGTCTGTCTCTCTCTCTGTCTCTCTGTCTCTCTCGCTCTCTCTCTCTCTCTGTCATGGTCTGTCTCTCTCTCTGTCTCTCTCTCTGTCTCTCTGTCTCTCTCTCTCTCTCTGTCATGGTCTGTCTCTCTCTCTCTCTCTCTCTCTCTCTGTCTCTCTCTCTCTCTCTGTCATGGTCTGTCTCTCTCTCTCTCTCTCTCTCTCTCTCTCTGTCATGGTCTGTCTCTCTCTCTGTCTCTCTCTCTGTCTCTCTCTCTCTCTCTGTCATGGTCTGTCTCTCTCTCTCTCTCTCTCTCTCTCTCTCTCTGTCATGGTCTGTCTCTCTCTCTGTCTCTCTCTCTCTCTCTCTGTCATGGTCTCTCTCTCTCTCTCTCTCTCTCTCTCTCTCTCTCTCTCTCTGTCATGGTCTGTCTCTCTCTCTGTCTCTCTCTCTCTCTCTCTCTGTCATGGTCTGTCTCTCTCTCTGTCTCTCTCTCTCTCTCTCTCTCTCTCTCTCTGTCATGGTCTGTCTCTCTCTCTGTCTGTCTCTTTCTCTCTCTCTCTCTCTGTCATGGTGTGTCTCTCTCTCTCTGTCTGTCTCTCTCTCTCTGTATGTCTGTAGGTCTCTCTTTCTCTCTTTCTCTCTCTCTCTGTCATGGTCTGTCTCTCTCTGTCTGATCTCACTCTATCTTTCTCTGTCTCTCTGTCTGAGTCTCTGTCTTGCTGTTTTTGTATGACTCTCTCTCAGTCTGTCTCTATCTCTCTCATTCGCTTTCTCTTCATCTTTCTCTTAATGTCTATATTTTTGTCCGTCTCTCTGTCTGTCTCTCTCTGCATCATTCTCTCTGTCTTTGGTCTGTCTCTCTCTACCCTTCTCTCTCTCTCTCTCTCTCTCTCTCTCTCTCTCTCTCTCTCTGTCTCTCTCGCTCATATTTCTCTTTATGTCTCTATGTTTTTTCTGTCTGTCTCTCTGTCTCTCTCATCTTTTTCTTTATGTCTCTGTGTTTTCTCTGTCTGTCTCTCCCCCTGCATTACTCTCTCTGTTTTCCTCCTTTTTTCTGTCTCTCTATGTATCTGTCTCTCTCTACCCCTCTCTCTCTCTCTCTCTCTCTCTCTCTGCCTGTCTCTCTCTCATCTCTCTCTTTATGTCCATTTTTGTCTGTCTCTCTGTCTGTCTCTCTTCCTGCGCTGTTCTCTTTGTCTTTTGTCTGTCTTTCTCTACCGTTCTCTCTCTCTCTCTCTCTCTCTCTCTCTCTCTCTCTACTCTTTGTATTTATGTCTCTGTTTTTCTCTGTCTCTCTATCTGTCTCGCTCCCTGCATTATTCTCTCTGTCTTTTGTCTGTCTACCCTTCTCTCTCTCTCTCTCTCTTTCTCTGTCTGTATGTCTCTCTCTCATCTTTCTCTTTATGTCTGTTTTTCTTTGTCTCTCTCCCTGCATTGCTCTCTCTGTCTTTCTTTTTTTCTGCCTATCTTTCTGTCTCTCTGTTTTATCTGTCTCCCTCTCCCCATCTCTCTCTCTCTCTCTCTGTCCTTCACAGAGTGATAGATGACGAGCGGACGGTGTGACAGTAATAGCAGATGCGTACACTCCTCATTCGTTCGTCCCCACTTCCCTCGTTCTTTCTGCCAGCATCGAGCCTAAATATAGTCACGTAGAAACGTACAAATCTACAGACGTGCACGTGCGGTGATGAATGGATGGCCGTATCCTTTAGCGTCACGCGGCTCCTAATGAATACGACGCCGCACGGGAAAGTTGTAACTAAGGAGTTATGACGTGATAATAAACATTCGGTGCAGGACGGAGAGGAAGAACGCGCCGCTGTCCTGCTGAATTAGAGGTAAAGAGCAGGAACGAGGCGGATCCTCTGAGCGCATCAGCGAGGAACTTCTCTATCAATATGTACGCATTATAGATACGTGGGGGTTTTTTTTCATATAACACTTGAGAAATATAAATGATGGTATAAGCAGAGGAGGAAGGATATTATTACTTCCTCAGCGCGGGACATGATTGATCACAACTTTTCGGAGGAAGTTTATTTTTTGTCCCACTATAAAAAATAAAAAAAAATTAGCTCAACTTTCATTTAGGAGATGAACCATGTTTCGGTAATGGATTTAATACTGTATATCCAGTATGGGATTGTGTGTGTGTGTGTGTGTGTGTGTGTGTGTGAGAGAGAGAGAGAGAGGCTTTATGATGTTTTTAATGCATCAGTATTACATATTTACATGTTTTAAGCCCGTAGTACGGTGTGAAGACTCTTCTGTGCCGCTGATGTGCGTTATCTGAGTCCGAATCCTCTGCGTTGTGAGAACGCTTTTACGTTTTCTTTTCTCTAGGCGGTTCGAGCTGGTTTTACCGACGAACAGGAGGCGTTAGAGATCACTACTCGTGTAGACAGAGGGCTAACCGGAACCATGACTCCTTTCGCACATATTCCACTCTCA